>NW_026125989.1:0-84045 GCF_943737965.1 Phodopus roborovskii | reverse complement strand
CATTTTTTTTGTTCATATCTATGATTAAGAACTCAATGACCCTTCAGTGTTGAGCAATCATTTAGGCTTCACGCATAAAACACCATCCACTTGTTTAAAGTTTATTCATTTAATTATGTAAATCTGTCATTATGTATTCAGAGATCACTGGACTTTTGAGCCTCCTTAGGGGATTCCATAGTGCCAGACCATCACATCATCTAATACTATACTTACTTCCTTAACTTTTAAACTAGGAAATGAAATGATAATTCATCACTTAATTAATGAATTTAAAATACAGGTAATGTTATGGACCATAAATCCCTTTTGGAGTCAGATTTTGGGAGTTGATTTAACATTATCTCATTACTTCATCATTTAGCTATATTAAGAGATCTTTACATCAGCGATATGTTTGAGGCCTTTGGTATCATTTCTTCAGTGTTATTATAAAATGCCCCCACTAATTTATTATCAATTTATTTTTTTAAAAACATCACTATTCAAGGAAGAGATAAGTCTGACTACTCCATGTGGGATTTATGTATGTACAACCATGTCATTATTCAATAATTTTTCATTGTATATTAATTATTTAAATCAATGTAGACGTTGTTCTTCTTGACTTTGATCTGGCCAAAGTCTTCTATTGGAGATAATCACGTGACATTATTTAATAATCTATGTACTACTTCCTGATTATGTCATTATTCAAATGTGTCTTTTTCTACTCCCAGGGAGAGTGGAGTCTGGATCCACCTTCTTGCGTGTGGAATTGTCTCTTATGATTTCAATGTTCATTTATTTATTTATTTAAATCAATGTTGATATCATTTTGTTATCTCTACAGGGGTGAATTATGAAAAATTATCTTCATTCATTTTATTGTTGAAATCTATGATTAAGAACTTAAGTCTCTTCAGTATTGGGCAATCTTTTAGGCTTCACATATAAAACACCATCCACTTGTTTAATTTTTATTCATTTGCTGCCAGACCTTTCAGTGGGCAAGGGGGCTTTGGGGAGACTAAGACTTCGATGAACAGGTCAGGAGTGGCTTCGGCTTGACAGACGATACAAACACACTCGAGGAGGTTTGCAACTGCTGCGATTTTTACTTCAGAGCTACAGGTTTATGCAGAAATTTCAAGGAACAGATCTTTGGCCACAGTTTAATACTTATAGACATACTATAGAAATTTCAGCATTTATTTTGGAGCATGAGATCGTAAATACATATTATGTTTATTTTGGCCTGCTTGTGGTCAGGTTACCAGGGATTTGATTTACTTAGTTTAGAGAATAATTATTGTCTCTGGTCAGTAAACATTTAACAGCATTGATAAGAACTCTTGAACTGTTTTATTGATTTAGGGGCCCTAAAATCTCAGTAGTAAACCCCACAACAGCTTTGCTTTGGGCTGTCTAATTAGGCAGGGTCATCTTTTGGGCAAATTCCTATAGCTTTAGGTATGTTCATTTATTAGGCCTTAGGCTGACACCTGAAGTCTCCACTGGTGACTTGGGATTTTTAGCTGAGGGCTTGTCTGTATCTCTTTCTGTCCCTGAAACTATATCTAAGTGTTTTCTGGGCTTCTCTGAATTAACAGTGGAGCTATAATCCAAAGCACCTATGACCAAAAGCATTAAAGCTATCATAGCACAACAAACACCTAGCACCTGTTCCAGACTGTCAGTAGGGCAATCACCTGCAGGGCACTGAACCACTTTTCCCCAGGAGGCATAACCAGGTGTGGTGTGAACATCTGGACAGGTAGCCACTGAGATTTCTCTCAGCCAGTGCTACACTGTCTCCACTGGGCCTGGTGTGGCAGTTCCCCCTTTTTTATTTTTTAAGCAGAACAGCTGGAAATCTCACTGGAGTGTGCTGATGGAGTGAAGTGCTATTCTGAAAAAGACTAGGAAAGGACAAACACACTATAAATAAAATGGCAGCTCAATTCCTGGGAAAACAAAATACTGAGTTAAGCTTAATGGATTCATGGATCTTAGATTTTCTAAAAATGTTGATGCTAGGCCTGAAATGTCCCAAGTATCTATCTTTCTCTGACTCATAACCGTAATTTCCTCTTGCCAATGCCTTGATATCATAGGTTAAATTGGTATCCTCCCATACACCCAAGACATGTGCCTTAGCCTCGTTCCAATTAGAGGAAGAGTTGTATGGAAGAGGTGAACCCAGATATACTTAAACTATGCATGGCATTTAGTTGCTAACTCTGTCCTAAGATTTTGTATGTCTGGGCCCATTTCTATCATTGCCTTTTCTAAAGCATTTAATCTGGTTTCTAAGTTCAGATCTATTAACCTCTGTTCTGACAAAATAAAAGAGACATTCCTTTGCATGTCATTCACAAAGGAAGCCGTCTGCATTTCCTTTAGTAATGCTGTTGTTGAAACTGAAAAAGAAGTCAAAATGGCTATCAGTGCTGTCATTCTTACAATTAATGAGGCAACAAATCTTTTTGGCCTAATCAATTCATTAATTTTGCTAAACATGTTTATAGCCAAATTTGCATACCAAGTATCATTACCCAAATCTACTGGCAGCATCAAATAAGCAGGCCTTTTCCAACAATCAATATAGTTGAAAAGGTTTATCATTACCTTATTGTACACAATTAGTTAATATGCCGGATCGACACTCAACAAAAATGAGGTCCCCTTCTTTCTTGATAAGCCCGAACATATTATGTCCAAACATTAATGCATAGGGGTAAGAGAGACAAGCTATGGACTTGCCAGCCTTTGTTTTTTTGTTTTTTGTTTTTGTGTGTTTTTGTTTTTTTCTATAACTTTGGCTGGTGCAACTAACCTGAACAGATCTGTCTGAGGAGTCCCATATGTCCCATCCGGCTTTTGAAAATACCATACAGGTGACACCCACTCTGCTGAATACCATCTCCTTATGAGCTCATTTTTTGAGGAGTATATCCTCCAAATTGAGCAAAATGATCCTAAGGTAGCCAGAATACCCATGATCAGGTGATGGTACAGATAATTTCTCTTGAAGCCAATGGAGAAAACCTTGTTCCAGTGCGAGGAAATCCACAATGAAGCCAGTTAGGCATCTGATCTTCATTTTCTTCCCATAAACTTTTTTTTTTGTATTTTACCAAGCAATATGGCAATCTAGAAGGCAGCGGCTGATTTATTATCATAGTGTCATTAAAATTATAGTGCCCCAAAGTAGCAATTTGTGGGTTGCCACATAGGCCACTATTTTGGACTCTTATCTGTAACATGCTCATTTTCAGGAGTGTCAGTGAGGAAAGTTCTATAGCTATCATGCAAACAACCATGTGGAGGTATACCACCGAGTGTATGCAGATTGGTAAGGAATCTGATCTACCCTTGTAATTTACATACCCAGATTGAATTAATCTCCATATGAAAATCTGGATTCCACATCAGCACATCAGTAACAATAGTCATGGTTTTAATGAGCTCTGTATTTTCACAATGCCATTAGGGCTTCCACCTAAACAACCCTGAGTCACTCACTGTATGTGGGCACATTGGTCTGTGTCTGGCTTCTTCCTGCTGGCAAGGGACAATGTGGAGTGGGGGATTCAGGTTTTAGTGGACTCAGCAAAGAGGGTGGATGGAGAAGTTTCCCTTAGATTCGAGTCTGGAGACCTCCAGCATCTGTTTTGGAGTAGGTGGAGAGGAGGAGGGTTAAGTGAAGTTTCAGCCATAGCAGTGAGTTTTCAGGTAGCATCATACCATTCCCCAACCTCCGGGTACCGAAAGCTAGCCCTCCACTGAATTCCCCTCAGTTCAGACTCGCCTTTAAAATCTGCCATTATAGGATTGACATGAGAGTGGGGCAGATACAAAAGCATCCACCATCTGATCACTTGTTTTTGTGTTTTATTTATTTAACTTTATTATTTTACCATGTCGATCCTATTTCCCCCTCTCCCTCCCTCTCTCTCTCCCTCCATCCCTCTCTCACCTTTACACTCTCTGCCCTCCCACATGCACCATAGCCACCATCCACTCCAATCACCCCCACCCCATTTCCCTATATTGGGGAATGCCATCCAGTTGGGGTCATGGAGATCTGAGAGGTCATGTGAGTTGGGACTAGGGCTTCTCTCCTGTCTCTAGGTTAAGACAGTTATCCCTTCATGGGGGATGTGTTCGAAAGGTCCTTTTGTGCACCAGGGATGCATCATGGCTCCACTGTCTGAGGTCCCTTAGACTACTCAGTCCATCTGGCTGAGACCCATATTCAGGGAACCCTGAGTCAGTTTCATGCTTGATTCCCAGCTGTCAGTCTGGGGCTCCTCCTCTGTTAGCTCCTCCTTTCAGGTAAGCAGTCTCTATTTGTTTCTGCAGCCTGGTCTTTTCCTCTCCATCTGCATCTGGATTCTAGTTCGACTCAGTGATTATGTATGGGTGTTTGCTCCCGTTTCAAACAGGTATTAGATGACGGCTCCATGGATAACTTAGTTATTGATCTCACTATCTGGGAAGAGCATTTATGGTAGCCTTTCCACGGATGCTCAAATTGTTAGTTGGCGATACTTTTGTAGATCTGTAGACCTTTCTTTATGTTCAATTTTATCTTCAAACCAATATTGGTTCCTTCTTTTATGTTTTTTCTCTCTCTCTTTCTCTCTCTCATTCTCTCTCATCTATCTATCTATCTATCTTTCTCTCTCTACTTCCTTTCTTCTATTCCTAACAGGGCTCAATCTTCCTAATCGCAGGTTTTCCTTTTCCCTCCCCTTGCATTCTCCTACTTCTCTCTCCATTCACTGCCACCACTTCCCCTGTGCTCTGGGCGACTTGTCCCTTCCCGTTTCTGTGAGGCACTTTATATGAATCTTTTAGAATACACCTTGTTTCCTAGTTCCTCTGGTGCTGTGAATTACAGTCTGGTGATCCTTTGCTCTAGGTCTAAAATCTACATATGAGTGAGGACATACTATTTTCCTCTTTTTGTTACTGGGTTACCTCATTCAGGGTGGTTTCTTCAAGTGCCATCAACTTGCCTGCGAATTTCAAGATACCATTATTTTTTCTGCAGAATACAGTTACACTGTGTAGATGTGACACACCTTGACTATCCATTCTTAAATGGAGGGGCATCTAGGTTGCTTCCAGGTTCTTTCTATTACAAATAGTGCTTCTATGAACATAGTTGAACAGATGTCTTTGTTGCATGGACAGGGATCATTTTGGGTATATGCCTAAAAGGGGAATTGCTGGGTCCTGTGATAAACTAATTCTCATTTTCCTGAGGAACTGCCATACTGATCTCCAAAATTGCTGTACGAGTTTGCACTCCCCACCAGCAGTGGAGGAGTGTTCCCCTTTCTCCACATCCTGTCCAGCATTAGTCATCATTGGTGTTTCTAACTTTAACCATTCTTCCAGGAGTACAATGTTATCTCAAAGTTGTTTTGATTTGCCTTTCACTGATGGCTAAGGATGTTGGGCACTTTCTGAAGTGTCTTTCAGCCTTTTTGATTTCCTCCATTGAGAATTCTTTCTTCAGTTCTATACCCCATTTTTAATAGGGTTATTTGGTGTTTTGTTGACTAGTTTCTTGAGTTATTTGTATATTTTGGAGATCAGCCCTTTGTCAGATATAGGATAGGTGAAAATCTTTCCTAGTGTGTGTGCTGCTGTTTGGCCATCTCCACTCTGTGCTTTGCATTACAGAAGCTTCTAAGTTTTGAGAGGAACCCTTTATTAATTGATGCTCTCAGTGTCTGTGCCCCTGGAGTTATGTTCAGGAAGCAGTCTCCTATAAATATTTGTTCAAGGGTACCTACTACTATCCCTTCTAAGAGGTTCAAGGTGGCTGGATTGATGTTGAGGCCTTTCATCAATTTCAACTTGAGTTTTATTCATGGCGACACACATGGGTCTATCTGCAGTCTTCTACACACCCTCATCCAATTGTGCCAGCACCATTTGTTGAAGATGCTGGTCTATTGTCTCCGGTGATTTCATTATTTATATACTTATATCAATGGTGATATCATTTTGTTATCCCTCTAGGGGTGAAGTATGAGATATTATCTCATTATTCATTCATTTTTTTGTTCAAATCTGTGATTAAATACTCAATGAACTCTTAAGTCATGAGCAATCTCATAGGAGTCACATGTAAAACACCATCCACTTGTTGAATTTTTATTCATATATTTATGAAAATCTGTCAATATTTATTCAGTGATCGCTGGAGTTTTGAGCTTCGTTATGGGAGTCAATCATGCCAGACCATCACATCATCTAATACTACACATACTTATTTAACTGTAATACTAGGAAATTAAATAAAAATTCATCATATCATTAATGTATTTAAAATAAAGGTGATGTTATGGACCATGGGTCTCTTTTGGAGTCAGATGTTGGATGTTGATGATGTAACATCATCTCATTACTTAATTATTTCGCTATTGAAACAGATCATTACATCAGCCAAAGTTTTACAAGTTTGGTGCCAACTTGTAGAGTTAATATTAAGCACCAACTAATTAATTATCAATATAAATTTTTAAATACATCATTATTCCATGAAGAGAAGGGTTGACTTCTCCATGTCGGATTTAATTATGAAGCACCATATTATTATTCAATTATATTTCATTACATACTATTTATTTAAATCGATGAAGATGTTATTGTTCATGACAGAAGTCTGGTTATTCCTCCCTGGGAATTAATCGTGTGCCATTATGTGTTTGGCCCCTGTGTGACTGACACAGCAGGAGACTGGTACCAGAAGCAGTGCCCAGAGAATGAGGGACACTGGGTTATGCAGTGATTACTGATAATATAATAATAGATTTTTAAAGATCGAATAATTAAACGATTGAAAAAATTGTATTGTTTCGCATCATCAGTTTCTGAGAGGTTGCGATAGAGCTGACCTATGAAGGACACAGTCAACACCGATTTTAAAAACTGAATAATTCAATAATCTCATGATCAGAGAATCTTATCTAATGAACTCTGTTGGGCTGATAACATGACACACCTCCAACTCCAAATAACTCTAAATAACCATATTAGAAATTGGGTTTCAGGACTCAATAGAAAATTATCATTTGAGGAATCTAAAGTGATTCATAGGACAATAAGACAGTACTCAAAATCCTTAATCATCAGCCAAGTGCAAATAAAACAACTCTGAGAAACAATGATATGAAGCTGCTCTAAAGGTACCAGAATGAAGAGAAATTTAATTTATTTTCAACACTTAGGAAAGGATTATGGTAGAGGCGATTAATGGTATTGTTTGCATTCTGGAAATGAGAAAATTGAAGCATAGAAAATAGGTTGAAATACTCATCATTGTGCTTTAATGGCATAATGATGCTTTCGTTTTCATCCTTATATCATTATAGGGATGTTGTAGCTTGAGAGACTGGTAAATATGTACAACTCAAAAAAAAAATCCCTCTTTTGTTTTTGTGAGAAAATCAGTGAGGCTGTAAGTTTAGTCAATGGGTGGGTATGCTAATTTTAGCATGTGGGAGGTGCACTAGATTGTGACAGAATGTTGGATCCTAAAGGTTGCCTGGCAACCCTGCTTGCATTCTCTATCCTGATATCATGGGCCAAGGACCAGAGAGCAGCTTTGATAAAGTGTTATCACAAGACATCACAATCTCCCAAGATAACTATCTCCTAAAACTTTTTATGGCAGCATTTGATTCCCCTAACCAAGTCATAGCCACATCTCTGGAAGTTGTCCTAGCGCTATTACTGATTACCCAATTCAACATTACCTAATATCAGAGAAAACAGTCTGTGGATGAAAGGTTCAAAGACTTCTGTTTATAAATGATCTCTCTTCTAAGAAGTAAAACTATGGATTAAAAGATAATAAGACTCACAATTACTCATCAAAAGGTGAGTGTTCCTTTGGTAACTTCCATCAGGTTGGTGATAATCCATGTGTTAGGGTAGACATAGGGATTATTGGAATGCAGTTCATCTCTTTTGAGGCAGCTGTCCAACATCAAATGTGTGATATGTTCTAAAGAACTGCATACACAATGACATTTCAGCATATACACATTTTACTACTCAATTCTGTGAATAAATAAGCCATGAACTGGGGAGTTTCACACAAACTTGTGGGAGTCAAGTTGGAGAAAACTTGTGTCCAGTATGGCAGACCATGTCATCCTCCAATTATGTTATTATTTAATTATTAAAATAGGACATTAGATTATCCATGATCAGTGGATTAGTGTTCCACAATGTGGGAGTGAAGTACTTTAGACCATCTAAATATTAATTATGTAATTAAATTATTTAAATTAACGATGACATCATTGTTCACAAGTCTGTTTTGGAGCCACCTTAGGGAAGTGGATGGTGTTTCATCAGCTCATTATTTGATTATTTAGTTATATAAAGCAATGATGATACCATCCGTGACACCTGGAATTTGGTGCCACTTTGTGGGGACAAGTGTGACAGATCATCTAATAACATGATAAAGTGTTTAAATTGACTATTCGTGTTTATACCCAAGATACTGTACATATTTGTATAATCTTATAAATCAGTAATCCTCTATTCCACGAAGCATCCTGTATAGCTCCCTCTTATGGAGTTAATATGCAATATCATCACATTTTATGATTAATTATTTCAATTGACGATGATGACATCCTTCATGACTGGAGTCTGGCCATTCTCCCCTGCCACTTAACTGCTACATCACCTCTTTATTGTGACAGTTAGCTATTACTGACATATTTAATTATTTAAACGGCAGACATTGACATCATCGATTAGATTACTGTGCAAATATCTGTCCGGGACAAGGTTAGGAAAGTCGTAGACATGGACAGAGCAGATTCTTTTTTTTTTAAGCTCCCTCTCTGATGCTTCTAGCTCATGTCAAGTTGATATAAAACTAGCCAGCCAGGAGAGCTGCTTCTTTTTTTTTTTTTTTTTTTTTTTTTTGGTTTTTTTTAATTTAATTTTATATAACAAAGTCCAATTAAATGAAAACAAACATTTATACACAATATTTGGGAATTTGGGCGTCGTTCTTTCCAAACTACTTCCTGCTGGTAAGGGGCACTGTCTTGGGGGATTCGAAGAAGATTCAGATATCCTACCTGTAGTCTGTAGGGCTGTTTTTTCCAGCTGTTTAGAATGTAGGATCAGCTTGTACTCTGTTTCAGGCGGTCTGGTGTGACCAAACCACATTAGTCTGTAAGGAATCCACATCTTTTCATTTTCTGTGGAAACAAAAATAGAAACACTTTTCCCCAGCAACTTGTTCTTCAACTTAAATTTTGGAGTCAAAGCGTTTTTTTTTTTTTAATTTATTATTTTACATGTGGATCCCAGTTCCCTCTCCCTCCCTGCCTCCCTCCTCTCCAGCCCTCCCTCCCTCCTTCCCTCACTTTTGCCCTCTCTGCCCTCTCCCATGCACTCTAAACACCCTCCCTTCCCAACCCCCCACCACAATACCATATGTAGGGGAATGCCATCCAGTTGGGGTCATGTAGATCTGACAGGTCATGTGAAGTAGGGACTAGGGATTCTCTCCTGTCTCTAGATTAAGGCAGTTATCCCTCCATGGGGGATATGTTTGCAAAGTCCTTTGTGCACCAGGGATACATCCTGGCTCCACTGTCTGAGGTCTCTTAGACTGCTCAGACATTCTGGCTGAGACCCATATTCAGGGGGGTCCGGAGTCAGTTCCCTGTTGGCTTCCCAGCTATCAGTCTAGTGGCCCTTAGCTCCTCCTTGTTCAGGTAAGCTGTCTCTATGTACTTCTACCGCATGGTCTTGTCCTCTCCATCTGCTTCTGGGTTCTAGTTCGGCTCAGTGTTTATGTATGGGTGTTTGCTACTGTTTTCAACAGGCATTAGTTGAGGACTCCATGGAGATGTTAGTTGTTGATCTCACTCTCCGGGAAGGGCATTTATGATAGCCTTTCCATGGACGCTGAGATTGTTAGTTGGGAGCAGTCTTGTAGTTCCCTCGACATTTCTTTGTGTTCAACTTTATCTTCAAACCAATATTGGCTCCCTCATTTATGTTCTCTCTCTCTGTCTCTGTCTCTCTCTCTCTCTCTTTCCTATTTTCCATTCCTAACCAGGCTCAATCCTCCTGGTCGCACATGCCTTCCTCTCCTCCCTCTCATTTTCTCCTACTTCTCTCTCCATTAGCTGTCTTCCCCCACTTTACCTGAGGTCTGGAGGACTTGTCCCTTCCCAGTTCTGTGAGGGACTTTATATGAATCTCTTAGAAGACAACTTGTATCCTAGTTCCTCTGGTGATGTGAATTATAGGCTGGTGATCATTTGATCTAGTTCTAAAATCCATATATGAGTGAGTACATACTGTGTTTCTCTTTTTGTGACTGGGTTACCTCATTCAGGATGGTTTCTTCAAGTGCCATCCACTTGCCTGCTTATTTCAAGATACCATTATTTTTTTCTGCAGAGTAGTATTCCATTGTGTAGATGTGCCACATCTTCATTAACCATTCTTCAATTGAAGGGCATCTAGGTTGCTTCCAGGTTCTTGCTATTACAAATAGTGCTGCTATGAACATAGTTGAACAGATGTCTTTCTTGCATTGATGTGAATCCTTTGGGTATATGCCTAAGAGGGGGGATTGCCGGGTCCTGTGGTAAACTAATCCCCATTTTCCTGAGGAACTGCCATACTGATCTCCAAAATGGCTGTATGAGTTTGCACTCCCACCAGCAGTGGAGGAGTGTTCCCCTTTCTCCACATCCTCTCCAACATAAGTCATCACTGGTGTTTCTAATTTTAGCCATTCTGGCAGGGGTAAGATGGTATCTCAAAGTTGTTTTGATTTGCATTTCCCTGATAGCTAAGGATGTGGAGCATTTTCTTAAGTGTCTTTCAGCCTTTTTTGATTTCCTCCATTGAGAATTCTTTCTTCAGTTCTGTACCCCATATTTTAATAGGGTTATTTGGTGTTTTGTTGACTAGTTTCTTGAGTTCTTTGTATATTTTGGAGATCCGCACATTGTCGGATATAGGATTAGTGAAAATCTTTTCACAGTCAGTGGGCTGCCGTTTGGTCTTGTCAACTGTGTCCTTTGCCTTACAGAAGCTTCTAAGTTTGAAGAGGTCCCATTTATTAATTGTTTCTTTCAGTGTCTGTGCCCCTGGAGTTATGTTCAAGAAGCGGTGTCCTATACCAATTTGTTCAAGGGTACCTCCTACTTTCTCTTCTAAGAGGTTCAATGTGGCTGGATTGATGTTGAGGTCTTTGATCCATTTGGACTTGAGTTTTGTGCATGGTGACAGACATGGGTCTATCTGCCGTCTTCTACACACCCTCATCCAATTGTGCCATAACCATTTGTTGAAGATGCTGTCCTTGCCCCATTGTATAATTTTAGCTGTTTTGTCGAAAATCAGGTGTTCATAGGTGCGTGGATTAATATCAGGATTTTCAATTCGATTCCATTGGTCTACCTGTCTATTTTTATGCCAATACCAGGCTGTTTTCAGAACTATAGCTCTGTAGTAGAGCTTAAAGTCAGGAATGGTGATGCCTCCTGAAGTTCTTTTATTGTATAGGGTTGTTTTGGCTATTCTGGGTCTTTTGTTTTTCCATATAAAGTTGATTATTATCCTTTCAAGGTCGGTGAAGAATTGTGGTGGGATTTTAATGGGGATTGCATTGAATCTGTAGATTGCTTTTGGTAAGATTGCCATTTTTACTATGTTTATCCTACCTAACCAAGAGCATGGGAGGTTTTTCCATTTTCTGGTATCTTCTTTAATTTCTTTCTTTAGAGTCACAAAGTTCTTATTATATAGATCTTTTACTTGTTTGGTAAGCGTTACACCAATATACTTTATGTTGCTTGTGGCTATTGTAAAGGGTGATGTTTCTCTGATTTCTTTCTCTGCCTCTTTGTCATCTGAAAAAAATAGGGCTACTGATTTTTTTGAGTTTATCTTGTATCCTGCTAGTTTGCTGAAGGTGTTTATCAGCTGTAGGAGTTCCCTGGTAGGGTTTATAGGGTCGCTTATGTAAACTATCATATCATTTGCAAATAGAGACAGTTTGACTTCTTCCTTTCCAATTTGGATGCCCTTGATCTCCTTTTGTTGTCTTATAGCATTAGCTAGAACTTATAGTACGATATTGAAGAGTTATAGAGAGAGAGGACAGCCTTGTCTTATTCCTGATTTTAGAGGAATTGGCTTAAGTTTCTCTCCATTCAGTTTGATGTTGGCAGTTGGTTTGCTGTATATTCAGAGCAGATTCTTGGTGATCTATGCATCACCTAGAGTACTAGGGATACTGGATGATTGAGTCCAGAAGATCCCATGGTGCCCTCCGATAAGTACAAAGACTTCACCAAGGCAGGCACGGTGGTCTGGGTGTTTGACTCCCTGCTCCTCCTCCACATATTCCCATCAGTTGTGATCTAAGATGAGAAGAAGTAGTGGCACCGGGAGTTCAGCACCATCACTGAGAACTCACAAATGGAAGACGACCCAGAACAGAGAAGAACTGCTCTCTCCCAGCTCTGCTGGTGATGCCCCTGCTTGCGGCCATCTTTTCAGCTGATATCAACATGTTAGCTACTGCTGCTACACCAGGTATGGGCCCATCATCTCAGGACCTGCTGCACCACAACAGAGATTCATGCCTTGGTGATTATGTCAGCCAAAACAGTTCATCAGGTAAGACAGTATTGTTATCGGATTATTAACTTAATGGAATTTTAAAAATACATGAAGACAGCATATTTTATCATGTCTGGCATTTCTGCCTAGGAATTGATGACACAAAAAAGGTCAATGACTTACATATTTAAAGTTGTAATTGTTACATTGTTTCATTATATAATCTGTGAACCCTGAATTTTGGTGCTACCTGTGAGATTCAAGTGTGACAGACGATATAACTATCGGATTATTTCATTATTCAAATCTGTCTTTTTCTACCCAAGGAAGAGTGGAGTCTGGGTCCACCTTGTTGTTGTTAATTGTCTCTTGTGATTTCTTTATTTATTTAAATCAATGTTGATATCGTTTTGTTATCTCTCCAGGGTTGCATTAGGAGAAATTCTCTCAGCATTCATTGTTTTGTTCAAATATATGATTAAAATCTCAATGATCTCTTCAGTTTTGAACAATATTTTAGGAGTCACCTATAGAACACCATCAATCTACTTGTGTAATTATATTCATTTAATTATGAAAAATCTGTCATTATGAATTCAGTGATCACTGTAGTTTTGAGCCTCCTTATGGGAGTCAGTCATGCCAGACCATCACATCATCTGATATACACTTACTTATCTAACTGTAAAATTAGGAAATTAAATAATAATTCATCATTTAATTAGCGTATTTAAAATAAAGATTATGTTATGGTCCATAAGTCCCTTTTGGAGTCAGATTTTGGGAGTTCACGATGTAACCTCATCTCATTACTTGATTATTTTGCTATTTAAATAGATCATTACATCAGCCATAGTTTTACGACTTTGGTGTCATCTTTTCAGAATTAATATAAAATGCCATCTAATTAATTATCAATTTAATTTTTAAAATAAATCATTATTCGAGATAGGGATCAGTCTGACTTCTTCATGTGGGACTGAAGTATGCACCACAATGTCATTATAAAATCATTTTTCATTATATATTTATTATTTAAATCGATGAATATGTGGTCCTTCATGACTGGAGTCTGGCCATTCCTCCCAGGTAGGCATTATTTATGTATCTAAGTATTAGTTCCTTGACAATCACTGGAGTTTGGTTCCATCTCATGAAAGTTAAGTATGCAGGACTTTCCAATTATCATCCCTGGCATTTCTGCCTAGGAATTGATGATACAAAAAAATTCAAAGACATTTATATTTTAAGATGTAATTATTAAAATGTTTCATTATATAAACAGTGATCCCTGAAATTTGATGCCACCTTGTGGATTAAAAGATAATAAGACTCACACTTACTCATCATAAGATGAGTTTTCCATTGCTAACTTCATTCAGGATGATAATAATCCATGTGTTATAGTACACTTAGGGATTATTGGATTGCAGTCCATCTCTTTTGAGGAAGCTGTCCAACATTAAATATGTGATACCATCTAAAACCCTGCTTGCGCAATGGCATTTCAGTATTTACACATTTTACTACTAAACTCTAAGGTTAAATGTGGGATAAACCGGGGAGTTTCACACAATCTTGTGGGAGTCAATGGAGAGACAATTGTGTCGAGTATGGCAAACCATTATATCAACTGATGATGTTATTATTTAATTATAAAAATAGGACATTTGACTATCAATGCTCAGGGAATTATGGTACCACGATGTGGGAGTCAAGTATTTTAGACCATCTAAATATTAATTAAGTAATTAAAATATTTGAATTAATCATGACAAAAATATTCATGAGTCTGGAATGGAGCCACCATAGGGAAGTGGATGATGTGAAATGAACACATTATTTGATTATTTAGTTATATAAAACAATGATTATATCATCCATGACACCTGGAATTGGTGCCAAAGATCCTCTAATTACATAATTAAATTATATAAATTGACAGTTCATGTTAAGACCCAATACAATATAAATATTTGTATACATATGTAAGCCAATTATCCTCTATTCCAAGAAGAGACCTGTAAAGCTCCCTCTTGGGATGTCAAAATGCAATATCATCACATTTTATGATTAATTGTTTCAATAGATGATGATGACATCCTTCCTGACTGGAGTCTGGACATTTATCCCTGCCAGTTAAATGCTATATCACCTCTTCATTGTGACAGTTAGCTATTACTGACTTATCTAATTATTTAAATTATTTAAACATCAGACAATGACATCATCAATTATGATTAGGGTGCGAATATCTGTCAGGGACAAGGTTAGGAGCATTGTAGACATGGACACTGCAGTTCCTGAATGTTCTATGCATACCCCAGAGTAGTAGGGATGGTGGATGATTGAGTCATGAAGATTCCATGGTGCCCTCCGAGAAGTACAAATACTACACCAAGGCAGGCCTGGAGGTCTGGGTGTTTGGCTCTCTGTTCTTCCTCCACATCTGAAGATTGGGTGTGATCTACGATTAGACGAAATAGTGGCACAAGGAAGTTGGGTCCATCATCAAGACCTCGCAAAAGGATGACGGCCCAGAACATGGAAGAACTGCTCTTTCTCAGCTCTGCTGGTCATGTTCCTGTTGCATCCATCTTTTCAGCTGATATCAACATTTTAGCTACTACTGCTACGCCAGGTATAAGCACATCATCTCAGGTCTGATGTACCACAACCGAGATTCAGACCCTCGTGATGATGTGAGGCCAGCATATTTCATCTGGCAAGACAGTATGATTATCTGATTATTGACTTATGGAATTTTAAAAATCTGTGATGAAAACTTACTTTATCATGTCTGATTGTTAACGTATGGAATTTTAAAAATCTGTGATGACAGCTTACTTTATCATGTCTGGTATGTCTGCCCAAGAATTGGTGATACAAAAAATTTCAACAACTTACATATGTAAAGGTGTAATTATTATATTCTTTCATTTTATACACTGTGAACCCTGAAGTTTGCTGCCATCTTGTATCATTCAAGTGTCACAGACGATCTATCTATCTGATTATTTCATTACTCAAATCTGTCCTTTTCTACTCCAGGAAGAGTAGAGTCAGGATCCATTTTGTTGTTGTTCATTGTCTCCTGTGATTTCATTATTTATTTATTTAAACTTATGGTGATATCATTTTGTTATCCCTCTAGGGGTGAAGTATGAAAATTTGTCTCATTATTCATTCATTTTTTTTTTGTTAAAATCTATGATTAAAAACTCAATGATGTCTTCAGTTTTGAGCAATCTCATAGGGGTCAAGAATAAAACACCATCCACTTGTTTAATTTTTATTCATTTTATTATGAAAATCTGTCATTATCTATTCAGTGATCACTGGAGTTTTGAGCATCCTTATGGGAGTCAATCATGCCAGACCATCACATCATCTAATACTACACTGACTTATTTAACTATAAAATTAGGAAGTTAAATTATAATCCATCATTTAATTAACATATTTAATATAAATGTGATGTTATGGACCATAAGAGCCTTTTGGAGTCCGGTTTTAGCAGTTGATGATGTAACATCATCTCATTACTTGATTATTTAGCTATTGAAATAGATAATTACATCAGCCATAGGTTCAAGAGTTTGGTGCCATCTTGTCAGAGTTAACATAAAAGGCCAATTAATTGATTGCCAATTTAAGTTTTTAAATAAATCATTATTCCACAAACAGAAGAGTCTGACTTCTCCATGTGGGATTTAAGTATGCACCACCATGTCATTGTTCAATTATTTATCCTTATATATTAATCATTTAAATCGATAAAGATGTTGTACCTCATGACTGGAGTCTGGCCATCCTCCCTGGGAGTTAATCGTGTGGCAATATTTAATTATCTTAGTAATACTTCCTTGACCATTGCTGGAGTTTGGCTCCATCGTATGAAATTTAAGTATGCAGGACTATGGAATTATTTACTTATTTCGTTATGTAAATAATGATGGTGTCATCCATTGTGGGTTTGGCTGGTGTATGATTGACACATACAGGAGATTGGTACCAGAAGCAGTGCCCAGAGAATGAGGGACACTGGGTTATCTAGTGATTACTGATTATGTAATAATATTATTTTTAATGATCGAATGATTAAACGATTTTAAAAAACTGTAATATTTCGCATCCTAACTTTCTGAGAGGTTGCAACAGAAGTGACCCATGAAGGACACTGTCAATACCGATTTTAAAAACTTAATCATTTGATAATCTCATGATCAGAGAATCTTATCTAATCAACTAGGTCGTGCTGATAACATGGCACACCACCAACAATAAATAACTCAAAATAACCATATTAGAAAGCGGGTACAGGACTAAATAGAGAACTATCAATTGAGGAATCCAAAATGACTGAAAGAATAATAAAACAGTGCTCACAATCCTTAGTCATCAGCCAAATAAAAATCTAAACAACTTTGAGAAACCATGGGATCAAACTCCTCTAAAGGTCAGAGAATGAAGAGGAGTTTATTTTATTTTCAATAAAGAGAAGAAGATTATGGTAGAGGCAATCCATTGTTTTGTTTCCATTCTGGAAATGAGAAAATTGAAACACAAAAATTGATGGAAATACTTATCAATTTACTTGAATGGCATAATGATGCTTTCGTTTTCATGCTTATATTACTATAGGCAGGTTTTAGCTTGAGAGACTCGTAAATATGTGTAAATCAAAAAAAAAAAAAAAAAAAAAAAAAAACAGGATCCAACTTTGTTTTTGTGAGAAAATCAGTGAGTGACGTTAACTTTAGTCTATGGGTGGGTATGCTAATTTTAGCATGTAGAAAGTGCTCTAGAATGTGAAAGAATGTTTGATCATAAATATTGTCTGGAAACCCTGCTTGCATTCTATATCCTGGTATCATGGGCCATGGACCAGAGAGCAGCTTAGATAAAGTGTTATCATGGCACACTACAATCTCCCAACAACACTATCCCCTAAATTTTTTAATGATGGCATGTGATTTGCCTCAGTAAGTCATAGCCATATCACTGAAAGTTGGCCAACAACTTTTACTGGTTACCCATTTCAAGATTACCTAATATAAGAGAACATAGTCCGTGGAGAAACAGTTCAAAGACTTCTGTTTATGAATGGTCTCTCTTTCCTTAGAAGTAATATAATGGTTTAAATGATAATGAGACTCACAATTATTCATCAAAAGGTGAGTTTTCCATTGTCAACTTCCTTTAGGAAGGTGATAATTCATTTGTTAGAGTAGACTTAGGGATGATTGGATTGCAGTCCATCTTTTTTGAGGCAGCGTTGTTCCCGAGTCTGGTTTGGAGCCACCTTAGGGACGTTAATGATGTTACATCAACTCATTGTTTGATGGTTTAGTTATATAAAACCATGATTATATCATCCATGACACCTGGAGATTGTTGCCACCTAGTGGGGTCAAGTGTGGCAGATCATCTAATTACATAATTAATGTATTTAAATTGACAAATCCTGTTAATACCCAAGATAATGTAAAGATTTGTATATTTATGTAAACCAATAATCCTCTATTCCATGAAGAGTCCTGTAAAGCTCCCTCTTCAGGAGTTATAATGAAATATCATCATATTTTATGACTGATTGTTTGAATTGATGAAGATGACATCTTTCATGACTGGAGTCTGGCCAGTCTTCCCTTCCAGTTAAAGGCTACGTCACCTCTTTATGGTGACAGTTATCTTTTACTGACTTATTTAATTATTTAAATCATTTAATCGATGGACAATGACATCATTGATTCTGTTTAGGGTGCAAATTTCTATCAGAGACAAGGATAGGAAGGTTGTAGACATGGACACAGCAGTTTCTGGATGACCTATGCATGACCCAGAGTACTAGGGATGCTGCTGTGCCGGGTGTGGGCCCATCATCTCAGGTCCTGCCACAGCACAACAGAGATTCAGGAGCTGGTGATGATGTCAGGCCAACAGAGTTCATTAGGCAAGACAGTACAATTATCTCTTTATTAACTTATGGAATTTTAAAAATCAATGAAGACAGCATACTTTATCATGTCCAGCATGCCTGCCAGGAATTCATGAGACAAAAAAGTTCAACGACTTACATCTTTAAATAAGTAATTATTAAATCATTTCCACATATACTCTGTGAACCCTTGTTTGGTGCCACCGTGTATGACTCAGGTGTGACAGACGATCTAACTATCTGATTATTTCATTATTCAAATCTGCCTTTTTCTAATCCAGGATGAGTGGAGACTGGATCCACCTTTTTGGTGGTAATTGCCCCTTGTGGTGATTTCATTATTTAGTTATGTATTTATTTTAGTGAATGGTGATAGCATTTTGTTAGCTCTCTAGGAGTGTGTTGTCTCGAGGTTTATTATCAAAATGGGAAGAGTACCAACAACAGCCATGGTGCAATGCATTCCCTCCAACAGCTTCAGGTTTGCTCAAGTTTCTTTGGGTCTTACAGTTTTCCCTTTCTTTTAATATAAACTAATACCTGCCTTATTTGGAAGAAGACATCAGCATAATTACTTACCCGTCATTGGAGAGGTCACCCAGGCCCATAACCTTCCTTTCTTAGGTTGGATATTTGCCCCCTCTCCCTTACTGTCCCTGGTGAATAGTTTGTTAGCCTCATGTGGGCAGAGGCATTTTACCTCGAGCCAAAGACAGATTCTGTCTTGTTAGAAAGTTGGCCTGGGCCTGTTTAGTGCTGTGGCAAAGTAGACCAAATGCAAGGGCTACAAACCCCCAATGATCTGCTCACAAGTTGAAGTCCTTGTAAAAGGCCTTCTGCATTGGCAAGTGTAATTCATGTTTCATAGATGTTAATGATCTTCATGGCTAAAGCATGTGTATAACTGAAAAACTCATCACTCCAGGATTTCTGGAGAAAAATGATGAATTAACACAGATATGTGTGAAAGAAAGAAGAAGAAGCCTTATGAGTTTCTCACAAAAATTCAAGTGTTCCTACAGGAGATTAGTTTGTAAATTTAATTTAAAAATGCCAATTTGTACTAGATAATATAGTGTGCTTTGGGTAGCTAAGGCTTAAGCCAAATCACCTGATAGTTGATCCACTGTGCTTGCAGTATTTACCGATTGGCAGAGGGCTATGGTAGAAACTGTAGCTTCAGGGTTGAAGGCAGCACTGGAAGCCATGTTCCCAGAATCTCATTTCCTCTCTGCTGCACACCTGGGTACGTCCCCAAGACAGCTGTTACAGTCGGCAGACCTGCTGAGAACAATTGAAACTTTCTCCAAAATTATTAGCATTGTTTACAACAATAAGAATGGAACCAGAATACAGTGCCTGAGATGAAGGTGAAATTCTTGTCCTTTGGATAAATGTGTAAATTTATAGACTCTTGATTCAAACTATAATTAGTGGTTAGGATGCCAGGCCACATATAGCTACTCAGACATGCAGGCATCAGGATGGGTAGATTCTTGAAGACCCATCGGACATTCTTTCTGGCTGTTACAATCACCTTCCCTCCTCACATGGCGAATCAGCCACTCAGGCACCCAAACAGAGTTATCTTTGTCTTGTGAAAAGACACAAAATGACTCTCGGGCCCATACTAGAACTGAGTTGGGGGCCACTCCATTTTCCTTTAGTTACATTCTTCCAGATAACTGAGCCATAGTCAGATGACCGAGGGTGCCAATGCCAGTCGGCTGCAGATCGAGCAGCACCATGAATAGTTAAAAAAATTAAAATATAAAGGACCAAAGAAATGTTATTATGAGGATACCCTGTAAACCCCCCCCCCTTTTTTTTTTTTTTTTTATGAAGACAGGCTTTAATTGAGCGATGCATACGCTCTACCATGGCCTGACCCTGAGGAATGCCTGTCTTATGTGTGATTAAATTTTTTTTTTTTCAAAAAAAGGGTTAAAACCATGACGAGTATAAGCTGGGCCATTATCAGTCTGGGCATTTCCATATAAGCAATGGATGTAAGCAATGGCTCTTAACATCCTTAAGCCTTTCTCCAGTATGAGTAGAGGCAAATATGGGTTGAGAATGGATATCCACAGATACATGTACAAATTGTAGTTGGCCAAAGGAAGGAACATGAGTAACATCCATCTGCCAGATATCATTAGGCCTGACACCACTGGGGTTAACTCCAAGATGAGGAACAGGTAAGAACTCTGCACATAAGGGACAATCCATACTGGGTTATCAGATTTCCAGATACTAAGAATGGGAACAGGCTGCACAGCTATAGACCCTGGGGAAAATTTTCCAGCCTAGAGTTATTTCCAGCTCTTTTAATAATAAAATTTTTACATAAAACAGTCTGAGGTTCACCTTGGAGTTATTCACCCAGTTTTCTTCCTTGTACATAACCTTGGTCAGCCAGCATATTTTTCACAAGTTCAAACTGCCTGTGAATCTAGGACTCAGATGGGTAATATGGTGAGACAGCCAGATTTTGAATCTGGGCTATGCAAAATAGAAAGACTCTTTCAAATACAAATTAGAAAACATAATGAGGGTAAGAGGCTAAGTGAAACACATTTACCCCCTCCCACCCAACACTTAGGAGGTAGAGGCAGGATTATCAGTCCTGCAAGGTCCTCTTTTACAAATAGAGAGCGCAAGATGAGTGATCATTATAAGAAATCTTGCATATAGAAGGAAAACATCCACAGAGAGGCACAAATATTGCAAAAAAAAAAAAAAAACAAACAAATCATAACCGTATCATTTTTGATACCGATAGTTAGTCACTAGAATTTAGCAAACAGTAACCTACATACTTTGAAAAAATAAAAATATTTCAAATTGGTGAGTATTTTCTGACTGAAAAAGTAAAGCTACAAGGGCATTTTTAAACAAGAAAGGCATATTTAAGAAACATATACATTCACATAGAGGAAAATCCTTTAAAAGGTTGAAGAAGAAAATGAAACACTAACAATGACATGCGTATGAATAGTATCAAAATGTTCTACAAGTTCACCTTACAACTGGGTAGTGGAGTACCGCTAATCATGATCCAGCAATCCCAGCTACAACAGGGAATGAGACAGTTAAGTTGGCTACTATATGCCCAGGAGTTCCAGACCAGCCATGGCATCAACACAAGTAGTAAAAGAAAATTTAAAATTCAGGCAAAGAGTTGAATCCCCACATCCTCCCTCTACTAACAATTGACTTTTAAAATAGACAGATATAATGGAGAAATATGTTGCCCCACATTATAGCTGAACCACCACTATGTAAATTCAGTGATGTCTACTCAGTTATCTTTGGGTACCAATAGGGTGAATATCTCATGACAATGACCTCTTGCTTCAATATTAAGATAAACTTAATGGTGGTCCTGCATGGAGGACCACTGCAGATTCCATGGAAGGAGAGGGTAACTAAGGTGGGGTACAAACATGCCAGGCAGCCAGAACTTGAGTGAGAAGTTTTATTAGTAAGGGGAAAAAATGGAATCAAACAAAAAAAGAGATAAAGAGAAACAGACACATAGACAGGTGACAGGAGAGAATGGGAGACAGGAGCACAAAGAGGTGAGAGGGGAGAGAGCAGAAATAGCAGCAAGAGAACAAAGAGCCTGAAAGAGAGAAGAGGGAGGGAGTGTAAGTGGGCAAAATCTGTCTTTATAGGGATCTTAGGTCCTGTGGGCACACTAGTATTCATGGAACTCTGGGCTGAGCAGAGAAAATTCTTCAGTGCACTCTCCCATGTAACAGAGTCAGGTTACCATAATGCCTGAGTCTTACAGGTTGATTAGAGGCTAACAAGATTTTGCATCTAGTAAACAATCCTAGCCATTGATTTTTCCAATAAGTAATGACACCAAGTCAAACACCAGAGTGGCTGCAAAGTAGGAATGAACTTAATTCCTAAACTGCCAGCAGCAACTGCTGTGTCATGAGCTCATTCCATCTTCTGGGTCTCCTTGTGCTAAATGTGAGAGAGATGTAAGCTGAAACCAATCATCTGACTCAGCAGCTCATTCCTACACTATGGAGGACAGAGACAAAGAGCTTCAGAGAAGTATCTGGGAGTATATTCCAGAGAGTAGTGGTGGAAAGGAATTGGAGGCAGGTAGGCACCTCCAAAGGTGTAAGCTTTTTAGAGCAGGAGAGATTGAGTGACTAATAGAAAGAAGTGAGAAAATCAATTGGAAAGTACAAAACAATGGATACACTTTCTCATATCTGGAGGGCTGGACTATTTGATTGTGGTGAAATGTGAGATCAAAGATTCCAGGGAGGAACAAGAATACTGTATTAGTTCTGCTGTGTGGGCAGGAGCACAAGAGCAAAGCCTCCCTGTGCACTTTAAAGTCCTGGTGAGTGGAAAGGAAAACTGTAACCAAGAGTTTCTGATTCAATGTTTTAATAATACTGAAACAATGAATCCATACATAATCAGAGCTTAACTGTCCTGGGTTGCCCTGGAGAAAAGAAAACAAGGAATCAGGTGGTGGATCTAAAAGTGGATGTCTTTGCATCTGCTCCACATCTCGGTCGAGACTCTAATGGCAGCTTTTTCAGGGAAGACTGAACTTAGGTGAATTCAGATGAGGGTTTGCATTAGGTACATTGAGGTTGGGGAACGGAATGGTGCTACCTGCAACACAATGTTATGGCTGAAGCGTCACTCAACCCTCCTTATCCACCTACTCAAGGAACAGATGCCTAAAGTCTCCAACCTGTCAGCTAAGAGAAAACTTCTCTATGTACACCTCCTGCTGAGTCCACCAACACATTTAAATTCCACCGCACATTGTCCATTGCTAGCAAAAAGAAGCCAGACTCAGACCAATGCCCCCACACTCAGGGTCTCAGGGTAATTTAGGTGAAAGCCCTGTGGGCTTCTATGTGTATACAAATGGTGGGATTATTTGGTTACCATTTTACAAATCCCACTCTCAAGCAGCTGTGTATCTTCTGCTTGCCTGGTTTTGTCACTTAGGCTATAGGAACCACTAAGAACCTCTAGTGGACCCACCATTTAGAGGGGGGGGTGTTCTTGCAAATCCAGGTTTTCTGCTCAGATCATCTCATGAATTTATTTCTTATGTAGTGCCTTTGGTTCTGTGTATATGAACAGAAGGTTGAGAACCTTGGGGTAAACCTCTCTCGTTCGCAACCTGTCTGTAACTCTCTTACTCCCCCACCATCTATTTCTCACTCCCTTTCCACATTTCTGTCTCTCACTTCTCTCTACTATGTTCCAGATCAAATCAGAAAGGCAGGGACTGCATCCTTCTAAGATGGAACATCTCCGAAGTTCTTTATTATCATCCGTGTAAGTTGTTCCCCAATACTACCTAATATATCATTTGTACTCTATCTAGTGAACTTACTAACAGATAATCTCCACATGAATCAATTTTATTATTAAGACTAAAGTCAATTGCTCTTATTATGTTTCGGTATGTTCCTGTTATCTCTGATCTCTCCATGACCTTTATCATGAAAGGATGTTGAAATTTTTCGAAGGATTTTCAGCATCTAGGGAGATAATCATATGGTTTTTCTTTTTCTGTTTGTTTATATGGGGGATCACATTGATAGATTTTCATATGTTAAACCATCCCTGCATTCCAGGGATGAAGCCTACTTGGTCATGTTGGATGATTTCTCTAATGCATTCTTGAATTCGGTTTGCCAGTAATTTATTGAGTATTTTTGCATCAATGTTCATCAGGGATATTGGTCTGTAATTTTCTTTCTTAGTTGTGTCTTTGTGAGGCTCAGGTACCAAGGTTATTGTGGCCTCATATAAAGAGTTTGGCAATGAACTGTCTGTTTCTATCTTGCGAAACAATTTGAGGAGTAGCGGTATTATTTCTTCCTTGACTGTCTGGTAGAATTCTGCATTGAATCAAGCTGGCCCTGGACATTTTTTGGTAAAGGTCTTGGAGAGGTCAGGAATAACAGAAACATACCTAAACATAATAAGAGCAATATACAGCAAACCAACTGCGAACATCAAACTGAATGGAGAGAAACTTAAGTCAGTTCCTCTAAAATCAGGAACAAGACAAGGCTGCCCTCTCTCTCTCCATATCTCTTCAATATCGTACTAGAATTTCTAGCTAATGCTATAAGACAACAAAGGGAGATCAAGGGGATCCAAATTGGAAAGGAAG
Source organism: Phodopus roborovskii (assembly GCF_943737965.1). Classification (NCBI taxonomy): domain Eukaryota; kingdom Metazoa; phylum Chordata; class Mammalia; order Rodentia; family Cricetidae; genus Phodopus; species Phodopus roborovskii. The sequence continues at coordinate 59,299 of NW_026125989.1, read as the reverse complement.
AAGAAAAACTGTCTCTATATGCAGATGATATGATAGTTTACATAAGCGACCCAATAACCTCTACCAGAGAGCACCTACAGCTGATAAACACCTTCAGCAAACTAGCAGGATACAAGATAAACTCAAGCCCTACAGAGAAAGAAATCAGAAAAACATCACTCTTTACAATAGCCAGAAGCCACAAACAACATAAAGTGTCTTGGTGTAACACTTACCAAACAGGTAAAAGACCTAATAATAATAACTTTGTGGCTCTAAAGAAAGAAATTAAAGAAGATACCAGAAAATGGAACGATATCCAATGCTCTTGTATAGGTAGGATAAACATAGCAAAAATGGCAATCTTGCCAAAAACAATCTACAGATTCAATGCAATCCCCATTAAAATCCCACCACAATTCTTCACCGACCTTGAAATGATAATAATCAACTTTTTATGGAAAAACAAAAGAGCCAGGATAGCCAAAACACCCCATATAATAAAAGAACTTAGGAGACATCACCATTAATGACTTTAAGCTCTACTACAGAGCTATAGTTCTGAAAACAGCCTGGTATTGGCATAAAAATACACAAGTAGACCAAAGGGATCAAATTGAAAATCCTGATATCAACCCACACATGAATGAACGTCTGATTTTCGACAAAACAGCTAAAATTATACAATGGGGCATGGACAGCATCTTCAACAAATGGTTATGGCACAATTGGATGAGGGTGTGTAGAAGACTGCAAATAGACCCATGTCTGTCGCCATGCACAAAACTCAAGTCCAAATGGATCAAAGACCTCAACATCAATCCAGCCACATTGATCTTCTTAGAAGAGAAAGTAGGAGGTACCCTTGAACAAATTGGTATAGGACATTGCTTCCTGAACATAACTCCAGGGGCACAGACACTGAGAGAAACAATTAATAAATAGGACCTCTTCAAACTTAGAAGCTTCTGTAAGGCAAAGGACACAGTAGACAAGACCAAGCGGCAGCCCACTGACTGGGAAAAGATTTTCACTAATCCTATATCCGACAAAGGGCTGATCTCCAAAATATACAAAGAACTCACGAAACTAGTCAACAAAACACCAAATTACCCTATTAAACAATGGGATACAGAACTGAAGAAAGAATTCTCAATAGAGGAAATCAAAAAGGCTGAAAGACACTTAAGAAAATGCTCCACATCCCTAGCTTTCAGGGAAATGCAAATCAAAACAACTTTGAGATACCATCTTACTCCTGCCAGAATGGCTGAAATTAGAAACAACAATGATGACTCATGTTGGAGGGGATGAGGGGAAAGGGGAACACTCCTCCACTGCTGTTAGGAGTGCAAACTCATACAGCCATTTTGGAGATCAGTACGGTGTTTCCTCAGGAAAATGGGAATTAGTTTACCACAGGACCCAGCAATCCCACTCTTAGACATTTACCCAAAGGATTCACATCCATGAAACAAAGACATCTGTTCAACTATGTTCAAAGCAGCACTCTTTGTAATAGCAAGAACCTGGAAGCAACCTAGATGACCCTCAATTGAAGAATGGTTAATGAAGATGTGGCACATCTACACAATGGTATACTACTCTGCAGAGAAAAATAATGGCATCTTGAAATTCGCAGGCAAGTCGATGGCACATGAAGAAACCATCCTGAATGAAGTAACCCAGTCACAAAAAGAGGAACACAGTATGTACTCACTCATATATGGATTTTACACCTAGATCAATTGACCACCAGCCTATAATTCACACCACCAGAGGAACTAGGATATAAGGTTTATTCTAAGAGATTCATGTAAAGTCCCTCACAGAACTGGAAATGGACAAATCCCCCCAGAGCTCAGGGGAAGTGGGGGGGGGCAGCGAATGGAGAGAGAAGTAGGAGAAAACGACGGGGAGGAAAGGAAAATATGTGCCACCAGGAAGATTGAGCCTGGTTAGGAATAGAAGACAGGAAAGAGAGAGAGAGAGAGAGAGAGAGAGAGAGAGAGAGAGACAGAGACAGAGACAGAGACAGAGACAGAGAGAGAACATAAAAGAGGGAGTCAATATTGGTTTTAAGATAAAATTGAACAAAAAGCAAGGTCTGTAGAACTACAAGACTGCTGCTAACTAACCATTTGAGCTTCTATCAAAAGGCTATCCTAAATGCCCTTCCCGGAGAGTGAGATCAACAACTAACTTCTCCAAGGAGCCCTCAAATAATGCCTGATGGAAACAGAAGCAAACACCCACACATAAACAGTGAGCCGAATTAGAACTCAGATACAGAGGGAGAGGACAAGACCAGGCGGCAGAAACACATAGAGACAGCTTACCTGAAGAAGGAGGAGCTAATGGGCCACCAGAGTGATAGCTGGGAAGGCAGCATGGGACTGCCTCAGGCCCCCCTGAATATGGGTCTCAGCCAGAAGGATTGAGCAGTCTAAGCGCCCTCAGACAGTGCAGCCAGGATGTATTCCTGGACCACAAAAGGACTTTGAAAACACATCCCCCATGGAGGGTTAACTGCCTTAATCTAGAGACAGGAGAGAAGCCCTAGTCCCTACTTCACATGACCTGTCAGACCTACATGACCCCTAATGGATGACATTCCCCTACATATGGAACTGGGATGAGGGGATGGAAGGGGAGGGTCATTAGAGTGCTTGTGAGAGGGCAGAGAGGGTAAAACGGAGGGATGGCGTGAAGGTGGTTGGGAGGGATGGAGGGGGAACTGGGATCAACATGTAAAATAATAAATTAAATTAAAAAAAATGCTTTGACACCAAAATATAAGTTCAAGTACAAGTTATTGGGGAAAAGGATTTCTATTTTTGTTTCCACATAAAATGAAAAGATGTGGATTCCTTCCAGACTAATGTGGTTTGATCAAGCCAGACCACCTGAAACAGAATACCAGGTCATCCTACATTCAAAACAGCTGGACAAAGCAGCCTGACAGACTACAGCCAAGATTTCTGACTCGTCTTCGAATTTCCCATGACAGCGCCCCTTACCAGCAGGAAGTAGTTTGGAAAGAACAACGCCCAAATATTGTCTATAAATGTTTGTTTTCATTTAAATGGACTTAGTTATATAAAATAAAAAAAGAATATGAAAGAAACAAACCAACCTAAGAATGGGCATTCATAACTCAGAAAAAAAAACACAAAAACAATAAAGACTAAAGACAAGTATGATATCTAATATGTTCACAAAATTATTTACATGATGTAGGTTTCCTCATCCATGATTTCTTCCCTATTACCTGATATCAAGATGATAAAATAGGATCTAAAATACGTACAGGTTTAGAAATGTGGATGAACAAAATTATGGCAAGTACTTTGCCATGACCTATGTCAGTTTTCTGAGAACTTACTGTAGTTCCTACTACAGGAATACTCAAGAAAGGGTGTAACCTTGTGAGAAACCATGAAAAATCACATACTCACACACTGACATCACATAATTAAAATTAAATCAAATCTCTAAACAGATTTCCATATTTGAATATTTTTCTCCAATGAGTACTCAATCCTGTAACCATTGTGTTCAGGGTCTTAAAGTATTCAAAGTTTTCCTGCAACATTAATTATTTCATGTAAAAGAAACTAAGCATGAAGGATTGGGCTTAGAGATAGCAATCCATGTGAATGAGGTTTTTATGTAAATCAAGTCAAGTGTTACCATGAAACATGCTTCCCTTACAAATGAAGTTCCAGGACTTTTTTCCACATGAGTTTGCAAGTGAGAACAAAACAGAGGCATTGTAGTGCTTGAACTGATTGTTCACACGTGTCAGATATTTTTCTCTCCAGAAAACTATGAAAGTCAATGTGTGTTGAATGAAGATCATACCACATCCTTTCTAGGTAGATTCCTTCCCATAAGGGTTTGCTTAGGCTCACAAAGATCATTGGGATAAGCAAAGTGCACAGCATTACAACAATGGATACATGTATAGTGTTTTTATGCACTATGATTTATTTCTTTGATTATAAAGACTAATGATACATAGAGAGGCTTTACCACATGGGATAAATTCATTATATTACAAGTATACATTCTTTTATGACGTAAGATAGTGCTGGGATATGCAAAGGCTTTATCACATTCATGGCATCCATAAGGTTTCTCTACAGTATGTGTTCTTATATGACTTTTAGGCACATCATATATTGTGAAGGCTTTACTACATTGACTACATCCTTAGGGTATCTCTCCAGTATGTGTACCTTTATGACATACCAGATTGGGTGTTGTGAAAAAGCCTTACCACATTGATTACATCCATAAGGTTTCTCTCCATATGTGTTCTGTGATGAGACTCGAGATTACTGGCATATGAAAACGCTCTACCACATTGATTACATATATAGGGTTTCTCTCCAGTATGTGTTCTTATATGTCTTTTACGATGACCATTACTTGCAAATGCCCTACCACATTGATTACATACATAGGGTTTCTCTCCAGTATGTGTTCTATGATGAGATTTGAGAGTACTGTCATGTGAACATGCCCTAACACATTGATTACATACATAGGGTTTCTCTCCAGTATGTGTTCTATGATGAGACTGGAGATTCCTGGCACGTGAAAACGCTCTACCTCATTGATTACATACATAGTTTTTCTCTCCAGTATGTGTTCTATGATGAGATTGTAGCGTACTAACTTGTGAAAATGCCCTACCACATTGGTTACATACATAGGGTTTCTCTCCAATATGTGTTCTTTTGTGACATACTATATAACTGTATTGTGAAAAACATTTGCCACATAGATTATAGTCTTGTGTTTTCCCTCCAGTATATGTTCTAAGATGTCTTTTAAGCATAGTATGTCTTGCAAATGCTTTACCACATTGACTATATTAATAGGTGTTTTTTACTATGTGTGCTCTGTCATTGAGAAGAAGGAAATTGTGATATGCAAAGACTTCACCACACTCTAGACTTCTATACGGTTTCTCTCCAGTATGAATTTTTTTCAAGCCATTGAAGATGCCTGTAACCCACAAAGTTTTTCACACATTCATTGTGTATATTCACAGGATTCACTCCCTTATGGCTTCTTTGATTCCTCAAAGATCATTAGCATATGTAAAACTTTACCACATGCATGATACTAAAGAAAGTTAGTACATGTATAAAATAAAGTTGTAATTGGCATAATTGTAAACAAGAATCAGATCTTGAGTTATACATTCATAATGCTTCTCTAATGTGGTATTGTTTTGTTTTCATGGAAGATACCTGTGGATTCAGAGTAAGAGCTTTATTTCATGGCCCTCAATTATGGCATCTATTTACATAAAATCTCCCATATAATTGAAAGAATTGAAATCACTCAGAGCGTTGCCATATTTATACTATTTATCAGTTTTTCCTTTATAGAAATCATATTACATTGGCTAAATATACCAGTGCAAATGGAAGCATTCACACATTCCAACGGTCATATGGATTTGCTACAGTGTAAATTGATGGTATCTTTCAGATGACTTAGGAATACTGATAAATTTGAAAGTTGTTTCACCCTCAACACATATCCTCAAAGAGGGGACTACTAAATATCTTTCATTTCTTCTCACTGTCCTAAGAGAGGTACGGTGCTTCTTTACACATTCTAAATTCACATGGCTTGTATTTAGAGTAAACTAAATACTCCCCCCCCCCTACATTTTCTAATACAGAATGTCTCTGTGTAATTCTAGCTATCTTGGAACTCACTTTGTAGACTGGGGATCACAAACTTAAGGGATCCACCTTGCTCTTGATCATGAATGTTGGAATTAAAGGTATGGGCCACAACTACATGGCTCTACATATGATATGCTTATGAAACTAAGAAAACAAATAAAAGGTTTCCACATATCATTCACACTTTGACTATCTTTAAATCAAATTTAAGGTTTCTCCATAACAACCTTCTTGACACTCATAAACTGACCCTTTCAATATCCATAGCAAAGTCACAAATAGATAAGAAATACCTGCTTAACTATAGACTTTTTTCTTAGGAGGTCTTGGACATATACTTGTCACCTATTGAACATGTATACTGTTTAAAATATCTGAATAGAATGAAACTAAACAGACTGGCATATCTACAGAATAGATATCCGGGTACTATAATTCAAAGGGTGATATATGTTAAGACATAGTTTCCTTCTCATTTTACACAAATGCCTTGCAAACACAGAAGAGCTACCTTTCACTGAGGTACAGGGTTTTGTGAGAAAATGACAATCATCACTGTACTTTAAACTACACTTATTTTCACTGTTGCTCTTCTTAATCTTTTTAATTTTTTAAGTGTGACTCTTCAATAAAATTTCCAGGATATATTAAAATTTCTGCAGAGCCAAATTTGCATAAACATGCACATGAAATTTACCTTCTGTGTCTTCTAGACGCTTGACAATGATCCTTCGTATTATGGTTATCCCAAATGTAGCCTGAAATAACAGAAAATATAAGATGTATTCTTGCAAATTGTACAAAATTTAAGTAATAACTTCAATGAACCTTAGAACCATGCCTCACTCACCCAATTTTCACTTTTCTTAATCAAATTACAGAATAGTATCAATAATCAAGAAACAGTTGGTCCCTTATTTTAAAACATGAAAGAAAATTCAGTCTTACCTGTAACAGTGAGGTTCCTGTAGGTGTCCAGCATCACATTTTTGTAGAGATACTTCTGAGAAGGATTAGGAAAGCCCACTCTTCCTCAGCGAAGTGGATTTGCACATCGTCATAGGTCACTGCATCCTAAAATAACACAATGAAGTATAATTCTCACATTGTAAATGTAAACGTCTTTGACAATATAGTCATATAATCCTTGGTGCTTCCCTCACTTATTTTACACATGTACATTAGGATGCATTCACCCAGTCACATTAGAAGTAAACTGAATAAGAGGTACACATGCAGCATTTCTTGGCCATTTAAGTAGCATATAGCCCTGAGAAAGAAATCCCAATAAACAGACATAAAGGGAGAGGCAAGTTACCAGAACAACACTACTGAGAACACATCAGAAATAATTTGTATGATAGGGAGAGCCTATCATAGAAATAACCAAGGCCGTAGAACCAACATATGTCTTTGTTAGGTTTTCATTGCTCTTAAGAGACACTATGGACCAGGGCAACACTTTCAAAGAAAACATTTAATTGAAGTGTCACACTTAAAATTTCAGAGTTTCTGTTATGGCAGGGAACATGACATCATGCAAGCTGCTTCAGTCCTCAAGGTTAGAGTCCTTACAGCATGACTCAGAGGCATCAGGGAGTTGTCTGTCACACTGGGCATCATTCTGAGACTAAGAATCATCAATGCCTGACCCTACAGTGATGTGCTTACTCTAACAGGATAAAGCCCTCTCCAACAAAGCCACACCACATCTACTGTAACTAGAGGTAACTCACAGAGTATGGACTGACAGCTGGGGGCCTTTAAGGCAATAAACTTGACCCTCTGAATGTGGTTGACACTTAGGTGATTTGATCTGTTAGGTGGCCCCGGTAGTGAAACCAGGACCCATCCCAGTTGCTTGAACAGTGTTTTTGGAGCCCACACCCTATAGTGGGTTACCTTGCTCAGTCTAGATAAAAGATATAGTGGCTTGGTCCTTCTTCAGCTTTGTATGCCAGAATTTGTTGACTCCTGAATGAGGGCCTTATCCTCTCTTACTATTAAAAGTTGAAGGGAAGCGAGAGAGGTTGGAGAAGAAGATGGGGAGGAAGGGGTTGGTATGTAAAATGAAAACTAAATTTTTAAAAGAAATTAAAATAGAAACAAGTTTTATTAGAATCATGCACTCAAAGTGACTGGTTTTGCTCTCATTGTTGTTTCAGTAACAAGAATTTTGAAAACAAATTCATTCCTAGTTTTTACATGTTCAGATTGTGTGTGAGAGGTGTTTCCCATGTGTAATTATTACATATCATAGTAGAGATTGTCAGATACCCTGCATCTGGAGTTGAGGTTGTATTGAGCCTAGAATTTTGGGTTTTGGTATCTAAACTCAGGTCATCCCCAAGTAGAATATGTGCTGAGTCACCTTCAAACCCATTGTTCTTTTTGGGCAAAAGAGTAAATGTGATTTCCAGATTGAAAACAACATGAATAAAACAGAGTTCATAAATAAAAAATTAAAAAATAATCATTGAGAACATGATGCATTAGTATGCATATTCTGTATAAGATAACTTTGAAACATGACTTGACTACAGTGCAAACTATATTCCTGACACCCTCTAAAATGATATCTGATTACAAAAATTCATGCAAATGGGAATCAGAATCGCAATAGGATTATGAAAAACATAGTACATATATTGACACAGCATGGCTTCTCTACCTACAACAACCATGCAGTGATTCAGTGATTGAGAGGTATACAATATTAGGGAAAGTACAAAGGGGAGGAAGAGAAAAAGAAAAGAACAATAAGAGTTAAATAGTGTCAACTTTTTGTCAAAAAACCAAGAGAAACTCATCCAGGTAAACTGAGATCTTGTGCAATGTTACCCAGCTACACATGATTCTATGTGTTCAGAACTTAAATACACAGACTCTAACAAAATTAACTCAAAAGGACGCCTAAACTGTTTCCTTCTGACCCTCCCTCTACTGATATTTGTTTCAAAGAGAGACACCACATAGTCTAGATCTCTATGCAAATGGGGTTAATATTATGCTAACATTCAGAGAATTATATTTTAATTTAATGAACAATGTTACAAATTAATGAGTTCTGTTTATTAAATATATCTGAAAAAATAAGGGACATCCACAAATCATGTTTTTAAGAAGCTTGGTCCCAAAAAACCCACTGAGGATATACAGTCACTTAATTTAAGAAGGGGTAATCAAGAGGACATAAGGACATTGCCCACAGACTTAAGAAATAAATAAAGAAATATGTCTGTAATGACAAATTGCGTTCATTTCTGTCTAAAGATCAAACAGGAGAGAACCTACAACAGATGGTTACAGATGGTTATTTTGGTGTTACTTTATTTTATTTTATTTTATTTTATTTTATGAGGAAATTAAATTGTGACAGGATACTGCAAGTTGGGCCAGTAAGGCAATATAAGCTTTCAACAGAAAATATAGCACCATAATTACTTCATAGTCCTGGAGGAATATGAAAAAGCAGGTCATAATTTACTGGCGGGTCCTGAGGGAGAAGTATCAGAAGATGAGAAAAGAAGGGAAGGCAAAACCAAGAAATGTTGAAAGCTGGGATAGGGAGGTATTGCTTTAGCCATGCCATATTCTAAGTATGTATTTTATGAGGAATAGCTTCTTGTATACTACTTCCAACAGGAAATGGAAGGAAATGGGAGATTCTAGGAAGTCAGCAGGAGTTACCATTCAATGGGACAAACTCAGGAGAAAGATACTGAAAAAGTACAGTCCAAGGGGAACACAGGGATTCCCAAAAACATTACCAACTAAGCCCACAGTGGCCAATGGCCTACTAACCACAGCTCCATGTGGTGGGAAGAGTTGTGTTATCAGGATCTGAAACAACCCCTCCACAAAGACACTGGCCCCAGATAATTGCATTTTCTCCCAAGCATCTTCCTTGTTTTAAAGAGGAGTGCTACTTTATTCTCAATAGCTCAGGACCTGATGGAAAAATCCTAATATCTAGAAACCCTGGGTGTTATTGGCTCTGGGTTTCAGAAGAATCTATGTCCATTCTCCATGAATGAAAACCTAAACAGAAAGTCTTGCTTGCTTTGTCCAGCTCTCAACACATCGCTGTTTTCTTTTCAAATAGTGGTCACCTGGGCTCATCTTGCCCACATGACAGAGCTATGATTTTTCTCTAGAAGAAAATAGATGTTTATGGCACATCAGCACCTAATGCTCATTGGAACCCATTAAGGCACCCTTGTACAACTTGTAAAAGCCCTATTCAAAGTTATGGAGGTGGACCTTGGCGGTTTGTAAATCATTGGTTTCTCCATTGCTATGGTTTGGATCCAAATATCTGGAGTATCCTGGGGAACAAATTTGTATTTTATCATCCTATTCTGTAACATGCCTGGTTAGCACACAACTCATTTTTTTTTTTTTTGAATTTGGGGATAGCACTATCTCAGCTAAATATTTTTTTGTGAGTCACTATATTGCAAGAATTGGTAAATCCTTTATATCAACAATTCCACTCCTCTACATCACAGCTCAGTGGGAGAATGTAATCCAATACAAGAATGCCATTTACAGATGTTAGTATTTTCCCTTAGTTTTAAACTAGCCCTTAGGAAACAGAGGCAGGAAGTTCTCTATGAGATTGGGGCTAGCTTGCTCCACATAGAAAATTCCATATCATGCTATAACACAAACAATACACACACACACACACACACACAAACACACATACACACACACACACACACACACACACATACACACACACACACACACACACACACACACACATATATATATATATATATATATATACATATATATATATGGTAAATTAAGAAAAAGAATGCCATTTAGAGCATACATAAAATTCACAAAATTAACTACAAATGTACATACTCCCTTAGCCTAGAGACAAGGAGGAGGGTTTGGGCCAAACCCAAATGACTTGACAGATTTTGATGAGTCCTCCTAAAGAACTCAGCCTCCTAGAGTAATGTATGGGGGATGGGATGGTGAGTTCACTGGGGGAAATAGGAGGATGGGAGGGAGAGGGATCTGGGATCGATAAGTAAATTAAGACCTTTTTATTTATTTTTTAACAACAGAAGAAAAGATATTTTGATGGAAAAAAAATGATAATAACTCCGCATGGATCTGACCCTTAAATGTTAGATGTGAAGGGCAGAACTTCTGGAAGGCACTGCACAAACTGAACCTCTCCTTCTTTGGTAACTAGCCATCCATGTGCACCAAAAGCATAATGGAGCTGACTACAAAGAACTTTATTCCCCCTGGTGCATATTCGAAATCCTTTCCTCAGAAGCAGCCCACATGGAAAAGCAATCCTGTTTTGCACCCTTGTTGGGGAAGCTGCCAGAACCACAATGGGCCTAACAGATCACTGAATGTGGCAGCACATTCCAGCCCAGCCTCCTCAGGGAGGGCCTGCAAAACAGACCTTAAAGACTCGCCATCCCACCCTCCCAATCCTGTCACTCACCATGCTGAAGCTTCTGTTCTCCTCCATTCCCCAGAGCAGCACTCACAGAGCAGCAATCAATCCTCTGGTGGCTATTCTGATATAAAAGCAAGCCTGCAGCATGACTCCAGGAAGTCTCCTTTCAGACATGAGACTGGTGGGTTGGCTCAGTGTACCTGATTGGCTAGTGAGGCTTGATTGACAAGAGCTCTTCCTCAAGGGTACAGTGTGCTTAAAGACAGAGCAAGCCCAGCATCTCCTTTGGCCCTGGATTTTACTCCATACCTAGACATTTCAGAGATCTTCTCAAATAGGAACTTATTTGGTGTTTGGTTTTTTTTTTTTTGAGACAGAATTTCCCAGTGTGGCTCCTGCCATCCTATGCCTTGTTCAGTAAACTGTGCCGGTGAATGCCTTCCTAATTATTAATATTAATCTTGTTCTTGTTTTCTTGTAGCTTTTTTTGATTAACTGTCTAATATTAATTTATTTATTTATTTTGGTCTTTGATATAGAGTTTCCCTTTGTGGCCCTGCTGTCCTGGGACTTACTCTGTATACCAGGCTGTCCTCAAACTCAGAGATATCCACTTCCATCTACTTCCTGAGTGCTGTAATAAAAGGCAAAAGCCACCACTGCCTAGTCAGACACAGATTTCAATGTCACTTACCAATGTCACCAATAGAAGACCCAGATCTGTTCCTGCAGTGCACAAGTACAAACTCTTTCTCCCTCCATGCAATGTGCAGAGCTTGCACAGATCATTACATGATGCAGACTGAAACGATTCTGTTCTTCAACCATAAACATATCTAAACAAAAACAAACTTGCTTTAAAAATAGAGTTTGGAGCTAGGCATTAGATAGCCATAGATGACAGGCCATGGTGGAGCACACCTTTAATCCCAGCACTTGGGAGACATAATCAGGTGCATCTCTGTAATTTCTTGGCTGCCCCAGGCTACACCAGATTGATCCAGTCTAAAAGAGAAAGAGAGACAAGTGGTGCCTCATTCCTTTATCCCTGAACTTGGGAGGTAGAAACGGTTGGAGGAGAGAGAAATATAAGGGGGAAAAAGACAAAAGTTCATTGTTTTCTGAGGGAAGAATCCTGGGGTCAGAATAGCCCAGCCCTTTGGTCTGAGGATTCAGTAGAAGTGAGAGCTAGGGCTTGGCTGCTCTGCTTCTCTGATCTTTCATCATTAATTGCATATCTGAATACAGGATTTGATTATTAAGAATAGCTAGAAGTAGCTTTATAATTTCAAGTGCAGTGTGTGAAAGCTAAACTGTAGTGTACAATAATAGAATTTATGGCAATAATATTGATTGTACTAATCTTTACCATTTTATCAAGTTTATTGTTATATTTTTTATGTATGAGTTTGAGAGAAAATGGCTTGTGCAAGTATAAAGGTTATGGGATGTAGATAATTATGTGAAGTTGAATGTCAGTATCTGAACTCTGTTCATCCCCCAAAAGATGTGCTGAGTCTCTTGCCAAGATACACAACATGTTTTATCTGATGAGCCAAAACTCTTCCCCAGATTAACAATAAAACCAAAATAAAGAAAGAACTAAATAATGGTCTTTGGGAACATGAAGTATCAGAATTAAAGATGCTATATATGGTAATTTTGTAACATGAAATGAATACAATCCAATGACAATGAACAACAATTAATAACAAAATGCAGATTACAGAGGCACAGTAACATTTTTTTTTTTTTTTTAGAAATACTCAGAAAGCTCTGTGGAATTATGAAAACACGATACACAAACTGACATAATATGACTTTTATACTTACCAAAAATCAACAACAATAAAATAAGTATATTATTTGTAAAAGAATAAAAGAGATAGAGAGAATAACCCAAGAGCAAAGGTCAAAATATATCAACAATTAATATAAAGTACAACAGAAATTTAGCCACGAAATTTGTGATCTTGACCAATGTTATCCAAATACCTATGAATCCAAGAGTAAAGAGATTAAATAAACACAGACTTCAACACCCCAATTAAATCAGGTCAAAGTGACCCTTCAACACTTTTGACCCTGCAGCTATGGATATCTATTCCAAAGATAGGATGTCCCTGCTCTAGAGCTCTCTATGCAAAAGGACCTTATCTTCTACTATGGCTCTGTAGACCTTTATGCCCCTTTATGGATTCAGGTAAACCAAGCCCCACTGATGCCCATTCCACAAACATCATGGGAGAATAATTTAAAATCTGCTTCCTGCCAAGTGATTTATAGCCCAAGATGAAGACCTTCACCTAACTCCCTACCCCAAACCATACACATCTGAGAAATCCCTGCAGAACAAAGACTCATTTTGTACACTAGAATTAAACTTCACTCAACACAGTATTGGAATTCTTGGTAGCAGAGAATTAAAAACATTATAATCTTGTATTGCTGAGAGACATCCACATCACCATTTTTTACTACTTTCTAAAATATTTATAAGGCAAACCTGAATGTGGAATGGAATATTCAGAACTTCAAAAAATCAGACCTTCAGTTTTCCAGTGTCAACCCCCACTGCACACCAACAACAGTGCATTCATGTGCACACTGGAAAGTTATATAATAAACAGCACATCTTCCCATGCCAGGGCTGCAGAGTCTCCCCCAAGCCAAGAAACACATGGAGAGGAAGGCTCAACGGACAAGAGTAACTGCCCAGCTCACCACATGGACCAAAAGAACACTAGTCTGTCTCATGGTCCACACAAATTTTGCAGAAATGACATCTGAGCAGATCTGCTTTGAAAACCCTACACTCAGAATGATGTAACCTGTGTTCTTCCTTACAACTTGATAGATCAGAAGGAAAAGAGAATCATGGAAAGAAACCTTTTCAGAGTCTAGCATTGCCTGCGATCACCCAGTTGGACCTAAAATTTTGCAGCCCACTGCCAGGGAATCAGAAATCAATGACTCAGTTTGTATAGTCCTTGTAGCTCTGCACTACCCACCCAGCAGAAGAATGTTTTAGTAAACATTCTTCTACTGTACTGGAAGTCAAGCTGCTCATTATGATAATCACACTGTCCTTTGTCTGCACATTTTGTTACACATTCATTTTTCCTGGTCAGTAACCATTGACCTCATAGCTGGGAAATACTGCAGCCAAATGTATGCCACCTTCCAATATTCACTGTGTTTAATGTGAAACTCCTGTTTAAGAAAACCAGGCTGTGAATTAGAGAACATAGAGTAATCATGGTAGGGTTTGTGGGCAGAAAAGTATATGTGGATATGATGTAGTTATGATCTAAAAAAAAAATATTTTGAAAAGCTGAAAATAGCTTCATGGCCAGAGACTAGGGGTTTTAATTAGAGCACACCAATGATTTCTCCAATCTTTTCTCTCAGACTGTACATCCAAACCCACAAGAAAATAACAGTCCTGTTACATAGTCCTGAAGAGTTCACTGAGACTGGTTTTGCCTGAATACTGTAATTATAGCAAATTGTATACATAATAAGGTCTCTACGCTATCCAGAATCTTGATAGCTCTCATCTGTTGATTCCAAGAAACTGCCCACCAAGACAATTATGGATTATCTAGGAACGATTACCTAATTCCACATTGCTCACCTCAACTACTGTTGAAGAAGGAAATCTCAGCTTCCATCCTGCCTCTCCCTTTCTTCACTGTGACTCCATCAGTATCCAAGTGGGACATGAACTCAATCATTACACAAATCCCTCTTCATTTATAAGACCCCACAATAATCAAAGATCTTGGGAGTTCACCCATTTTCTGGTCTATTTTCCTTCTCCCTGACCAGGCAAGGGCCCAACTGGAACGAAGTGTAGGATTTTCTTCCCAACACTGTACAGGAGAAGCAGGATTGGGAGTTCAAAACAATTCTAAATTACACAGCATAAGACAAGCCACAGTTAGAAGACATTTTGCTCTACACAGAAATAAATAATCAGCATTACTTGAGAAAAGGAATGAAATAAGTAAAATCTAAGAAACATAGGAGTGCAGAAAAATAGAGATAAAAACAGTAATATGTTTAAAGAAGACATTTAAAAAGATAACCAATACCTAGGTGGTGGTGGCAAATGCATTTAATGCTGGTGCTCAGGAGGCATATGGAAGCTTATCTCTGTGAGTTCAAACCACCCTGTTCTACAAGATATAGTTGTGGGACAGGCGGCAGAGCCAAAAAGAAATGGGGTCTCCAAAAAACAATAAAGTAAAACACAGGAAAACAAAACAAAAAAATCTATGCTACAAAGAGTTGGTTTTTTGAGAAAATTAACAAGGTAGACAAACTTTTATCCAAACCTACGAAAAAGCATAAAGAGAATATGGAAATTAACAAAATCAGAAAAAAAAATGTGGTATGAAACAATAGACACTGAGGAAATCCAGACAATTTTAAGGTCATATTTTGAAAACCTATACTCCACAAGATTTGAAAATTCAAAGGATATTTACAAATTTCTGGATAACTATTATTTACCAAAATTAAATCTAGACATATAACAACTAACAAAGTAGGAGTAATAAAGAAAAGCCTTCCAACATAAAAAATCCCAGAGCTAGATGTCTTCTTCAGTGAAGAATTCTACCAAAAATTTATGGAAGAGCTATATTAATACTCCTGAAATTGTTCCACACAATAGAAACAGAAGGTACATTAACAAACTCTTTTTTGAGGCTATAATCACCTTGATTCCCATCCACACAACGACACAAATAAGAGAGAAAATTACAGACCAATATCCCTCATGCACATTGATGCAAAAATACTCAAGAAAATACAGGAGGACCGAATCTAAGAATATATCAGAGAAATAATCTACCATGATCAAGTAGGCTTCATCTCTGGCTTGCAGGGATGGATTCACATAGGAAAATATATCAAATATATCACTATATAAACAAACTGAAAATGAAAAGACCCATGATCATCTCCCTCAACAGTCCTTACTCACCCTCAACATTAATGCTCTTAACTCACCTATAAAAAGACACAGGCTAACAGAACTTATACAAAGACAGAATCCATCCTTCTGCTGCATACAAGAAACACATCTTAGCTTCAAAGATAGACATTACCTCAGGGTAAAGGGTTGGTAAAAGATTTTCCAATCAAATGGAAATAAGAACCAAGCAGGCGTAGATATCCTAATATCTAACAAGTTAGACTTCAAACCAAAATTAGTCAAAAGAGATGAAGACGGTCATTTCACATTCACCTCAGCAAAAATCCATCAACACAAAGTCTCAATTCTGAACATCTATGCCCCTAATACAAAGTCACCCACATTCTTAAAAGAAACACTACTAAAACTCAAAGCTCATATAAAACCTCACACACTTATAGTGAGAGAGAAAGTATCTCTTTATTCATTCATTTTTTGTTCAAATCTATGATTAAGAACTCAATGTCTATTCAGTATTGAGCAATCATTTAGGCTTCACGCATAAAACACCATCCACTTGTTTAATGTTTATTCATTTAATTATGAAAATCTGTCATTATGTATTCAGTGATCACTGGAGTTTTGAGCCTCCTTAGGGGAGACCGTTGTACCAGACCATCACATAATCTAATACAACACTTGCTTCCTTAAATGTTAAACTAGGATATTAGGTAATAATTCATCATTTAATTGACGTATTTACAATACAGGTAATGTTACGGACCCTAAGTCCCTTTTGGAGTCAGATTGTGGGAGTTGATGATGTAATATCATCTCATTACTTCATCATTTAGCTGTGTAAATAGATCTTTACATCAGCGATAGGTTTAGGACTTCGGTGCCATCTTGTCAGTGTTACTATAAAAGGCCCACTAATTAATTTTCAATTTAATTTTTTAAAAACATTATTATTCCAGGAAGAGATCATTCTGACTACTCCATGTGGGATTTAAGTGTGCACCACCATGTCATTTTTCAATCATTTTTCATTATATATTAATTATTTAAATCGATGAAGTTGTTGTTCTTCTTGACGGGAGTCGGGCCATTCCTCCATGGGAGTTAATCACATGGCATTATTTAATCATCTAAGTACTACTTCCTTGGCAATTACTGGAGTATGGTTCCACCTTTTAAAAGTTAAGTATGGAGGACTATCCAATTTTTAACTTACTTGATTGCGAAAGTAATGATGGTGTCATCCCTCATGTGGCTGTTGTGGGATTGACAGAGCAGGAGATCGGTACCAGAAGCAAGGCCCAGAGAATGGGGGACACTGCCTTATGCAGTGATTACTGATTACGTAATAGTACATTTTTAACAATCGAATGATTACACGAAACTGTACTGTTTCGCATCATCAGTTTCTGACAGGTTGCAACAGAACTGACCCATGAAGGACACAGTGACCACTGATTTTAAAAATGGAATAACTGAATAATCTCCTGATCAGGGAATCTCATCTAATGAACTCTGTCGGGCTGATAACATGACACACCACCAACAATTAATCACTCTAAATAACCATATTAGAAAATAGGATACAGGACTTAATAGAGAAAAGTCAATTGAGGAATTCAAAATGACTGAAAGAAACATAAGACACTGCTCAAAATCCTTAATCATCAGCCTAATGCAAATCTACACAACTCTGAGAAACCATGGGATCAAGCTCCTCTAAAGGTAAGAGGATGAAGAGGAGTTTATTTTATTTTCAATAAAGGGAAAAGGATTATGGTTAAGGCAATTAATTTTATTGTTTCTTTTCTAGAAATTAGAAAATTGCAGCATAGAAAACAGGTTCAAAATACTCATCATTGTACTTGAATGGCATAATGATGCTTTCATTGCCATGCCTATGTCACTATAGGCATTTTGTAGCTTGAGAGATGGGTATATATGTAAAACTCAAAAGAAAGAGCCCTGCTTTGTTTTTGTGAGAAACTCAGTGGGGTGGTAAGGTTAGTTCATCGGTGGGTATGCTGCTTTTAGCATATGGGAGCAGCACTAGAATTGACAGAATGTTGTGGTTCATAAATGTTACCGGGCAACCCTGCTTGCATACTGTATAATGGTAGCATGGGCCAAGGACCAGAGAGCAGCTTCGAGAAAGAGTTATCATGGGACATTACAGTCTCCCGAGATAACTATCTCCAAAAACTTTCAATGACAGCATTTGATTCGCCTAACCAAGTCACAGCCAAATCTCTGGAAGTTTGCCTACAGCTTTTACTGGTTAACAAATTCAAGATTACCTAATCATGAGAGAACATCGTCTGTGGACAAACAGTTCAAAGTCTTCTGTTTATGAATTCTCTCTCCTAACAAGTAATATTATGGACACAAAGATAATAAGACTCACATTTATTCATCAAAAGGTGAGTTTGCCATTGTTGACTTCCTTCAGGATTGTGATAATCCGTTTGTTAGAGTGGACTTAGTGATTATTGTATTTCAGTCCATCTCTTTGAGGCAGCTGCCCAACATTAAATATGTGATATCTTCTAAAATCCCTGCATACACAATGACAGTTCAACATTTAAACATGTTCCTACTCTGCTCTGCGATTAAATAAGGGATGAACCTGGGAGTTTCCCACAATCATGTGGGTGTCAACTGAGAGGCAATTATGTGGAGCATGGCAGACCATTTCATCCTCTCATTATCTTGTTATTTGATTATTAAAATAGGACACTAGATAATCCATGATCAGTGGATTGCGGTGACACGATGTGGGAGGCAATTATTATAGACCATCTTAATATCAATTGTGTAGTTAAAATATTTAAATTAATCACGACAGCATCATTCATGAGCCTGGTTTGGAGCCACCTAGGAAAGTGGATTATGTTACATGAACTCATTATTTGATTATTTAATTAGATAAAACAATGATTATATCGTCCAACACATGATCTGGTGCCACAGATCATCTAATTACATAATTAATGAATTTAAATTGACAATCTGTGTTAATCCCCAAGATAATGTAAACATTTGTATACTTATGTAGACAACAATCCTCCATTCCATGAGGAGACCTGTAAAGCTCCCTCTTGTGGAGATAATGTGCAATATCTACACATTTTATGATTCATTGACTCCATGATGATGACATCCTTCATGACTGGAGTCTGGCCATACCTCCCTGCCAGTTAAATACTACATCACCTCTTTATTGGGACAGTTAGCTATCACTGACTTATTTAATTCTTTAAATTACTTAAACGACAGACAATGCCAACACCGATCATTTTTAGGTTGCAAATATCTGTCAGGGACAATTTAGGAAACTTGTAGAAATGGGCAGAGCATGTTCTGAATGTCTATGCGTCTTCCAGACCACTAGGAATGCTGGAGAACAGAGTCCAGAAGATTGCTTGGTGCCCTCCGAGAAGTAAAAGAACTTTACTAAGGTCTGCATGGTGGTCTGGGTGTTGACTACTTGCTCTTCCTCCACATCTTCACATCGGTTGTGGTCTACGTCTAGAAGATGTAGTGGCACTAGCAGGTCGGCACCATCACCGAGACTTGGCAAAAGGATGACGACTCATAACACGGAAGAACATCTCTCTCTCAACTACGCTGTTTGTGCCCCTGCTGCAGCCACCTTTTCAGCTGATATCAACATTTTGGCTACTACTGGTATGCCAGGAATGGGCCAATTACCTTAGGTCCTGCCACAACACAACAGAGATTCAGGCACCGGTGAGGATGTCAGGCCAACAGAATTCACCAGGCAAGAAAGTATGAGTATCTGATGGAATATATAAAAAAATCCGTGATGACAGCATCCGTTTTCATATCTGGCAAATCTGTCCAGGAATTGATGATACGAAAAATTTCAACGACTTCGCTATGTAAAGATGTAATTATTAAATTGTTTCATTATATAATCTGTGATCCCTGAAGTGTGGTGCCACCTTGTGTGACTCAAGTGTGACAGACGATCTAACAATCTTATGCTTTCATTATTTAAATCTGTCTTTTTCTACTCCAGGAAGAGTGGAGTCTGGAGCACCCTTGTTGGTGTTAAAATGTCTCTTGCGATTTCATTATTTATTTATTTAAATCAATGTTGATCTCATTTTGTTATCTGTCTAGGGGTGAATTATGAGAAATTATCTCTCCATTCATTCATTTTATTGTTCAAATCTATGATTAAGAACTCAATGACTCTTCAGTATTGGTCAAACTTTAGGTTTCGTGCATATAACACCATCCACTAGTTTAATATTTATTCATTGAATTATGAAAATCTGTCATTATGTATTGAGTGACCACTAAAGTTTTTAGCCTCCTTAGGGGAGTCCATCGTGCCAGAACATCGCATCATCTACTAGTACACTTACTTATTTACCGGTTAAACTAGGAAATTAAATAATAATTCATCACTTAATTAACGTGCTTGAAATACAGGTAAAGTTATGGACCCTAAGTCCCTTTTGGAGTCAGATTTTGTGAGTAGACGAAGTAACATCATCTCATTACTTCATCATTTAGCTCTGTAAATAGGTCATTACATCAGCGATACTTTTAGGATTTTGGTGCCATCTCGTCAGTGTTAGTATCCAACTCCAGCTAATTAATTATCAATTTAATTTTATAAATAAATCATTATTCCAGGAAGAGACCGGTCTGACTACTCCATGTGGGACTTAAGTATGCACCACCATGATATTACTCAATCATTTTTCATTATATATTCATTATTTGAATCGGTGAAGATGTTGTTCTTCTTGACTGGAGTAGGGGCATTCCTCCATGGGAGTTAATCACGTGGCAGTATTTAATCATCTAAGTACTCCTTCCTGGACAATCACTGGAGTTTGGTTCCATCTTATGAAAGTTAAGTACGGAGGACCATCCCATTATTAACTTACTTGATTGCGTAAGTAATCATGGTGTCATCCGTCATGTGGCTGCTGTGGGATTGACACAGCAGCAGATCGGTACCAGAAGCAGTGCCCAGAGAATGGGGGACACGGCCTCATACAGTGATTACTGATTACATAGTAGTACGTTTTTAACAATCGAATGATTACACGATTTTAAAAAACTGTACTGTTTCGCGTCATCAGTTTCTGCGAGGTTGCAATGGAACTGACCCATGAAGGACACAGTGACCACCGATGTTAAAAAGGAATAACTGAATAATCTCCTGATCAGGGGATCTCATCTCATGAACTCTGTCGGGCTGATAACATGACACACCACCAACAATAAATAACTCTAAATAACCATCTCAGAAAGCGGGGTACAGGACTTAATAGAGAACAGTCAATTGAGGAATCCAAAATGACTGAAAGAAACAGAAGACACTGCTCAATGCATCAGCCTAATGCAAATCTAAACAACTCTGAGAAACCATGGGATCAAGCTCCTCTAATGCTAAGAGGATGAAGAGGAGTTTATTTTATTTTCAATAAAGAGAAAAGGATTATGGCAGAGGCGATTAACAGTATTGTTTCCATTCTAGAAATTAGCAAATTGAAGAATTGAAAACAAGAGTAAAATTCTCATCATTGTACTTGAATGGCACAATGATTCTTTCGTTTTCATGCTTATGTCACTATAGGCATGTTGTAGCTTGAGAGAAGGGTAAATATGTAGAACTCAAAAGAAAGAGCCCTGCTTGGTATTTGTGAGAAACTCAGTGAGGCTGTACGGTTAGTTCACCAGTGGGTATACTCCTTTTAGCCTGTGGGAGGGGCACTAGAATGTGACAGAATGTTGGTTCATAAATGTTGCCTGGCAACCCTCCTTGCATTCTGTATCCTGGTCCCGTGGGCCAAGAACGAGAGAGCAGCTTCAAGAAAGTGTTATCATGGGACAGTACAGTCTGCCAAGATAACTATCTCCTAAACCTTTTTCATGACAGCATTTGATTCGCCTAACCAAGTCAGAGCCACACCTCTGGAAGTGTGCCTACAGCTTTTCCTGGTTACCAAATTCAAGATTACCTAATCATCAGAGAACATAATCTGTGGAGAAACAGTTCAGAGTCTTCTGTTTATGAATACTCTCTCTCCTCAGAAGTAAAACTATGGAGCAAAAGATAGTAAGACTACGATTATTCATCAAAAAGGTGAGTTTGACATTGTTGACTTCCTTCAGGAAGGTGATAATCCGTTTGTTAGAGTAGACTTAGCGATTCTTAGATTTCAGTCCACCTCTTTTGAGGCAGCCGTCCAACATTAAATATGTGATATCTTCTAAACACCCTGCATACAGAATGACAGTTCAGCATTTAAACATGTTACTCCTGTGCTCTGCGATGAAATAAGGGGTGAACCTGGGAGTTTCCCACAATCATGTGGGAGGCAACTGAGAGAATTGTGTGGAGAATGGCAGACCATTTCATCCTCTGCTTATGTTGTTATTTGATTATTAAAATAGGACATTAGATAATCCATGATCAGTGGATTGTGGTTACACGATGTGGGAGGCAAGTATCATAGACCATCTTAATATCAATTATATAGTTAAAATATTTACACTAATCACGACAGCATCGTTCATGAGCCTGGTTTGGAGCCACCTTAGGGAAGTGGATGATGTTACATGAACTCATTATTTGATTGTTTAATTATACAAAACAATGATTATATCATCCATGACACCTGGAATCTGGTGCCACAGATCATCTAATTACATAATTAATGTATTTAAATTGACAATCTGTGTTAATCCCCAAGATAATGTAAATCTGTGTGTAATTATGTAAACCAAAAATTGTCCACTCCATGAAGAGACCCGTCAAGCTCCCTCTTGTGGCGTTAATGTGCAATATCATCACAGTTTATGATTCATGGTTTCAATGGATGATGATGACATTCTTCATGACTGGAGTCTGGCCATACTTCCCAGCCAATTAAATGCTACATCACCTCTTTATTGGGACCGTTAGCTATCACTGACTTATTTAATTCTTTAAATTACTTAAACGACAGACAATGCCAACACCGATTATTAGTAGGTTGCAGATATCTGTCAGCGACAAATTAGGAAGCTTGTAGACATGGCAGAGCATTTTCTGAATGTCTATGTGTCTTCCAGACCACTAGGAATGCTGGAGAATAGAGTCCAGAAGATTGCATGGTGCCCTCCGAGAAGTACAAGAACTTTTCCAAAGTCTGCATGGTGGTCTGGGTGTTGACTACTTGCTCTTCCTCCACATCTTCACATCGGTTGTGGTCCACGTCTAGAAGATGTAGCGGCACTAGGAGGTCGGCACCATCACCGAGACCCGGCAAAAGGATGACGACTTATAACACGGAAGAACATCTCACTCTCAGCTATGCTGTTGATGCCCCTTCTACAGCCACCTTTTCAGCTGATATCAACATTTTGGCTACTACTGGTATGCCAGGAATGGGCCAATTACCTCAGGTCCTGCCGCAACACAACAGAGATTCAGGCACCGGTGAGGATGTCAGGCCAACAGAATTCACCAGGCAAGAAAGTATGAGTATCTGACGATCAACTGATGGAATATTAAAAAAAATCCGTGATGACAGCATCTGTTTTCATATCTGGCAAATCTGCCCAGGAATTGATGATACGAAAAATTTCAGAGACTTAGCTATGTAAAGATGTAATTATTAAATTGTTTCATTATATAATCTGTGATCCCTGAAGTGTGGTGCCACCTTGTGTGACTCAAGTGTGACAGACGATCTAACAATCTTATGCTTTCATTATTTAAATCTGTCTTTTTCTACTCCAGGAAGAGTGGAGTCTGGAGCACCCTTGTTGGTGTTAAAATGTCTCTTGCGATTTCATTATTTATTTATTTAAATCAATGTTGATCTCATTTTGTTATCTGTCTAGGGGTGAATTATGAGAAATTATCTCTCCATTCATTCATTTTATTGTTCAAATCTATGATTAAGAACTCAATGACTCTTCAGTATTGGTCAATCTTTAGGTTTCGTGCATATAACACCATCCACTAGTTTATTATTTATTCATTGAATAATGAAAATCTGTCATTATGTATTGAGTGACCACTAAAGTTTTTAGCCTCCTTAGGGGAGTCCATCGTGCCAGAACATCGCATCATCTACTAGTACACTTACTTATTTACCGGTTAAACTAGGAAATTAAATAATAATTCATCACTTAATTAACGTGCTTGAAATACAGGTAATGTTATGGACCCTAAGTCCCTTTTGGAGTCAGATTTTGTGAGTAGACGAAGTAACATCATCTCATTACTACATCATTTAGCTCTGTAAATAGGTCATTACATCAGCGATAGTTTCAGGACTTTGGTGCCATCTCGTCAGTGTTAGTATCCAACGCCAGCTAATTAATTATCAATTTAATGTTATAAATAAATCATTATTCGAGGAAGAGACCAGTCTGACTACTCCCTGTCGGATTTAAGTATGCACCACCATGACATTATTCAATTATTTTTTCATTATATATTAATTATTTGAATCAATGAAGATGTTGTTCTTCTTGACTGGAGTAGGGCCATTCCTACATGGGAGTTAATCACGTGGCAGTATTTAATCATCTAAGTACTCCTTCTTTGACAATCACTAGTGTTTGGTTCCATCTCATGAAAGTTGAGTATGGAGGACTATCCAATTATTAACTTACTTGAATGCATAAGTAATGATGGTGTCATCAGTCATGTGGCTGCTGTGGGATTGACAGAGCAGGAGGTCGGTACCAGAAGCAGTGCCCAGAGAATGGGGGACACTGCCTCATACAGTGATTACTGATTACACAGTAGTACATTTTTAACAATCAAATGATTACACAATTTTAAAAAACTGTACAGTTTCACATCATCAGTTTCTGCGAGGTTGCAACAGAACTGACCCATGAAGGACACAGTGACCACCGATTTTAAAAACGGAATAACTGTATAATCTCCTGATCAAGGAATCTCATCTCATGAACTCTGTCGGGCTGATAACATGACACACCACCAACAATAAATAACTCTAAATAACCGTCTTAGAAACCGGGGTACAGGACTTAATAGAGAACAGACAATTGAGGAATCCAAAATGACTGAAAGAAACATAAGACACTGCTCAAAATCCTTAATCATCAGCCTAATGCAAATCTAAACAACTCTGAGAAACCATGGAATCAAGCTCCTCTAATGGTAAGAGGATGAAGAGGAGTTTATTGTATTTTCAATAAAGAGAAAAGGATTATGGTAGAGGCGATTAACTGTATTGTTTCCATTCTAGAAATTAGCAAATTGAAGAATTGAAAACAAGAGTAAAATACTCATCATTGTACTTGAATGGCACAATGATGCTTTCGTTTTCATGCTTATGTCACTATAGGCATGTTGTAGCTTGAGAGACAGGTAAATATGTAGAACTCAAAAGGAGCCCTGCTTTGTTTTTTTGAGATACTCAGTGAGGCTGTAGTGTTACTTCATCGGTGGGTATACTCCTTTAAGCCTGTGGGAGGGGCACTAGTATGTGATAGAATTTTGGTTCATAAATGTTGCCTGGCAACCCTCCTTGCATTCTGTATCCTGGTATCATGGGCCAAGGATGAGAGAGCAGCTTTGAGAAAGTGTTATCATGGGACATTACAGTCTGCCAAGATAACTATCTCCTAAACCTTTTCATGACAGCATTTGATTCGCCTAACCAAGTCAGAGCCACACCTCTGGAACTGTGCCTGTAGCTTTTCCTGGTTACCAAATTCAAGATTACCTAATCATCAGAGAACATAGTCTGTGGAGAAACAGTTCAGAGTCTTCTGTTTATGAATACTCTCTCTCCTCAGAAGTAAAACTATGGAGCAAAAGATAATAAGACTACGATTATTCATCAAAAAGGTGAGTTTGACATTGTTAACTTCCTTCAGGAAGGTGATAATCCGTTTGTAAGAGTAGACTTAGCATTTATTAGATTTCAGTCCTTCTCTTTTGAGGCAGGCGTCCAACATGAAATATGTGATATCTTCTAAAAACCCTGCATACACAATGACAGTTCAGCATTTAAACATGTTACTACTGTGCTGTGCGATTAAATAAGGGATGAACCTGGGAGTTTTCCACAATCATGTGGGAGGCAACTGACATAAAATTGTGTGGAGAAAGACAGACTATTTCGTCCTCTAATTATGTTGTTATTTGATTATTAAAATAGGACATTAGATAATCCATGATCAGTGGATTGTGGTTACGCGATGTGGGAGGCAATTATCATAGACCATCTTAATATCAATTATATAGTTAAAATATTTAAATTAATCATGACAGCATCGTTCATGAACCTGGTTTGGAGCCACCATAGGGAAGTGGATTATGTTACATGAACTCATTATTTGATTATTTAATTATACAAAACAATGATTATATCGTCCATGACACCTGGAATCTGGTGCCACAGATCATCTAATTACATAATTAATGTATTTAAATTGACAATCTGTGTTAATCCCCAAGATAATGTAAATCTGTGTGTAATTATGTAAACCAAAAATTGTCCACTCCATGAAGAGACCCGTCAAGCTCCTTCTTGTGGGATTAATGTGCAATATCATCACAGTTTATGATTCATGGTTTCAATGGATGATGATGACATTCTTCATGACTGGAGTCTGGCCATACTTCCCAGCCAATTAAATGCTACATCACCTCTTTATTGGGACAGTTAGTTATCACTGACTTATTTAGTTCTTTAAATTACTTAAACGACAGACAATGCCAACACCGATTATTATTAGGTTGCAGATATGTCAGCGACAAATTAGGAAACTTGTAGACATGGCAGAGCATTTTCTGCATGCCTATGTGTCTTCCAGACCACTAGGAATGCTGGAGAATAGAGTCCAGAAGATTGCATGGTGCCCTCCGAGAAGTACAAGAACTTTTCCAAGGTCTGCATGGTGGTCTGGGTGTTGACTACTTGCTCTTCCTCCACATCTTCACATCGGTTGTGGTCTATGTCTAGAAGATGTAGTGGCACTAGGAGGTCGGCTCCATCACCGAGACCTGGCAAAAGAATGATGTCTCAGAACACGGAAGAACATCTGTCTCTCAGCTATGCTGTTGATGCCCCTTCTGCAGCCACCTTTTCAGCTGATATCAACATTTTGGCTACTACTGGTATGCCAGGAATGGGCCAATTAACTCAGGTCCTGCCGCAACACAACAGAGATTCAGGCACCGGTGAGGATGTCAGGCCAACAGAATTCACCAGGCAAGAAAGTATGATTATCTGACGATTAACTGATGGAATATTAAAAAATCCGTGATGACAGCATCCGCTTTCATATCTGGCAAGTCTGCCCAGGTATTGATGATACGAAAAAGTTCAACGACTTACACATGTAAAGATGTAATCATTAAATTGTTTCATTATATAATCTGTGAACCCAGAAGTGTGGTGCCACCTTGTGTGACTCAAGTGTGACAGACGATCTAACAATCTGATGCTTTCATTATTTAAATCTGTCTTTTTCTACTCCAGGAAGAGTGGAGTCTGGAGCTCCCTTGTTGGTGTTAAAATGTCTCTTGTGATTTCATTATTTATTTATTTAAATCAATGTTGATCTCATTTTGTTATCTGTCTAGGGGTGAATTATGAGAAATTATCTCTTCATTCATTCATTTTATTGTTCAAATCTATGATTAAGAACTCAATGACTCTTCAGTATTCATCAATCTTAAGGTTTCGTGCATATAACACCATCCACTAGATTAATATTTATTCATTGAATTATGAAAATCTGTCATTATGTATTCAGTGACCACTAAAGTTTTTAGCCTCCTTAGGGGAGTCCATCGTGCCAGAACATCGCATCATCTACTAGTACACTTACTTATTTACCGGTTAAACTAGGAAATTAAATAATAATTCATCACTTAATTAACGTGTTTGAAATACAGGTAATGTTATGGACCCTAAGTCCCTTTTGGAGTCAGATTTTGTGAGTAGATGAAGTAACATCATCTCATTACTTCATCATTTAGCTCTGTAAATAGGTCATTACATCAGCGATAGTTTTAGGACTTTGGTGCCATCTCGTCAGTGTTAGTATCCAACGCCAGCTAATTAATTATCAATTTAATTTTATAAATAAATCATTATTCCAGGAAGAGACCAGTCTGACTACTCCATGTGGGATTAAAATATGCACCACCATGACATTAATCAATCATTTTTCATTATATATTCCTTATTTGAATCGATGAAGATGTTGTTCTTCTTGACTGGAGTAGGGCCATTACTCCATGGGAGTTAATCACGTGGCAGTATTTAATCATCTAAGTACTCCTTCCTTGACAATCACTGGAGTTTGGTTCCATCTTATGAAAGTTAAGTATGGAGGACTATCCCATTATTGACTTACTTGATTGCGTAAGTAATGATGGTGTCATCTGTCATGTGGCTGCTGTGGGATTGACACAGCAGCAGATCGGTACCAGAAGCAGTGCCCAGAGAATGGGAGACACTGCCTCATACAGTGATTACTGATTACGTAGTAGTACGTTTTTAACAATCGGATGATTACACGATTTTAAAAAACTGTACTGTTTAGCATCATCAGTTTCTGCGAGGTTGCAACATAACTGACCCATGAAGGACACAGTGACCACCGATTTTAAAAACGAAATAACTGTATAATCTCCTGATCAGGGAATCTCATCTCATGAACTCTGTCGGACTGATAACATGACACACCACCAACAATAAATAACTCTAAATAACCATCTTACAAAGCGGGGTACAGGACTTACTAGAGAAGAGTCAATTGAGGAATACAAAATGACTGAAAGAAACAGAAGACACTGCTCAAAATCCTTAATCATCAGCCTAATGCAAATCTAAACAACTCTGAGAAACCATGGGATCAAGCTCCTCTAATGGTAAGAGGATGAAGAGGAGTTTATTTTATTTTCAATAAAGAGTAAAGGATTATGGTAGAGGCGATTAACTGTATTGTTTCCATTCTAGAAATTAGCAAATTGAAGAATTGAAAACAAGAGTAAAATACTCATCATTGTACTTGAATGGCACAATGATTCTTTCGTTTTCACGCTTATGTCATAATAGGCATGTTGTAGCTTGAGAGACGGGTAAATATGTAGAACTCAAAAGAAAGAGCCCTGCTTTGTTTTTGTGAGAAACTCAGTGAGGCTGTAGGGTTAGTTCACCGGTGGGTATACTCCTTTTAGCCTGTGGGAGGGGCACTAGAATGTGACAGAATGTTGGTTCATAAATGTTGCCTGGCAACCCTCCTTGCATTCTGTATCCTGGTATCGTGGGCCAAGGACGAGAGAGCAGCTTCGAGAAAGTGTTATCATGGGACATTACAGTCTGCCAAGACAACTATCTCCTAAACCTTTTCATGACAGCATTTGATTCGCCTAACCAAGTCAGAGCCACACCTCTGGAAGTGTGCCTACAGCTTTTCCTGGTTACCAAATTCAAGATTACCTAATCATCAGAGAACATAGTCTGTGGAGAAACAGTTCAGAGTCTTCTGTTTATGAATACTCTCTCTCCTCAGAAGTTAAACTATGGAGCAAAAGATAATAAGACTACGATTATTCATCAAAAATGTGAGTTTGACATTGTTGACTTCCTTCCGGAAGGTGATAATCCGTTTGTTAGAGTAGACTTAGCGATTATTAGATTTCAGTCCATCTCTTTTGAGGCAGCCGTCCAACATTAAATATGTGATATCTTCTAAAAACCCTACATACACAATGACAGTTCAGCATTTAAACATGTTACTCCTGTGCTCTGCGATGAAATAAGGGGTGAACCTGGGAGTTTTCCACAATCATGTGGGAGGCAACTGAGAGAAAATTGTGTGGAGAATGGCAGACCATTTCATCCTCTGCTTATGTTGTTAGTTGATTATTAAAATAGGACATTAGATAATCCATGATCAGTGGATTGTAGTGACGCGATGTGGGAGGCAATTATTATAGACCATCTTAATATCAATTATGTAGTTAAAATATTTACATTAATCACGACAGCATCGTTCATGACCCTGGTTTGGAGCCACCTTAGGGAAGTGGATGATGTTACATGAACTCATTATTTGATTATTTAATTATACAAAACAATGATTATATCATCCATGACACCTGGAATCTGGTGCCACACATCATCTAATTACATAATTAATGTATTAAAATTGACAGTCTGTGTATCCCCAAGATAACGTAAATCAGCGTGTAATTATGTAAACCAAAAATCCCCCATTCCATGAAGAGACCTGTAAACTCCCTCTTGTGGCGTTAATGTGCAATATCATCACATTTTATGATTAATGGTTTCAATGGATGATGATGACATTCTTCATGAATGGAGTCTGGCTATAACTCCCTGCCTTTTAAATGCTACCTCACCTCTTTATTGGGACAGTTAGCTATCACTGACTTATTTAATTCTTTATATTACTTAAACGACAGAAAATGGCAACACCGATTATTATTAGGTTGCAGATATCAGTCTGCGACAAATTAGGAAACTTGTAGACATGGGCAGAGCATTTTCTGAATGCCTATGCGTTTTCCAGACCACTAGGAATGCTGGAGAATAGAGTCCAGAAGATTGCATGGTGCCCTCCGAGAAGTACAATGAGTTTACCAAGGTCTGCATAGTGGTCTGGGTGTTGACTACTTGCTCTTCCTCCACATCTTCACATCGGTTGTGGTCTACGTCTAGAAGATGTAGCAGCACTAGGAGGTCGGCACTATCACCGAAACCTGGCAAAAGGATGACGACTCAGAACACGGAAGAACATCTCTCTCTCTCAGCTATGCTGTTGATGCCCCTGCTGCAGCCACATTTTCAGCTGATATCAACATTTTGGCTACTACTGGTATGCCAGGAATGGGCCAATTACCTCAGGTCCTGCTGCAACACAACAGAGATTCAGGCACCAGTGTGGATGTCAGAACAACAGAATTCACCAGGCAAGAAAATATGATTATCTGATGATTAACTGATGGAATATTAAATAATCTGTGATGACAGCATCCATTCTCATATCTGGCAAGTCTTCCCAGGAATTGATGATACAAAAAAGTAAAACGACTTAGATATGTAAAGATGTAAACATTAAATTGTTTCATTATATAATCTGTGAACCCTGAAGTGTGGTGCCACCTGGTGTGACTCAAGTGTGACAGACGATCTGACAATCTGATGATTTCATTATTTAAATCTGTCTTTTTCTACTCTAGGAAGAGTGGAGTCTGGAGCCCCCGTGTTGGTGTTAAAGTGTCTCTTTTGATTTCATTATTTATTTATTTAAATCAATGTTGATATCATTTTGTTATCTCTCTAGGGTGAATTATTAGAAATTATCTCTTCATTCGTTCATTTTATTGTTCAAATCTATCATTAAGAACTCAATGTGTCTTCAGTATTGAGCAATCTTTAGGTTTTGCGCATAAAACACAATCCACTAGTTTAATATTACTTATTGAATTATGAAAATCTGTCATTATTTATTCAGTGACCACTGAAGTTTTTAGCCTCCTTGGGGGAGTCCATCGTGCCAGAACATCACACCATCTAATAGTACACTTGCTTATTTACCTGTTAATCTAGGAAATTAAATAATAATTCATCACTTAATATATGCATTTGAAATACAGATAGTTATGGACCCTAAGTCACTTTGGAGTCAGATTTTGTGAGTAGATGATGTAACATGAATTCATTACTTCATCATTTAGCTCGGTAAATAGGCCATTACTTCAGCAATAGTTTTAGGATTTGGTGCCATCTCATCAGTGTTCACAAAAAACGCCAGCTAATAAATTATCAATTTAATTTTATAAATAAATCATTATTCCAGGAAGAGACCAGTCTGACTACTCCATGTGGCATTTAAGTATGCACCACCATGACATTACTCAATCATTTTTTATTATATATTCATTATTTGAATCGATGAAGATGTTGTTCTTCTTGACTGGAGTATGGCCATTCCTCCATCGGAGATAATCACGTGGCAGTATTTAATCATCTAAGTACTACTTCCTTGACAATCACTGGAGTTTGGTTCCATCTTATGAAAGTTAAGTATGGAGGACTATCCAATTATTAACTTACTTGATTGCGTAAGTAATGATGGTCATGTGGGATTGACAGAGCAGGAGATCGGTACCAGAAGCAGTGCCCAGAGACTGGGGGACACTGCCTCGTAGAGTGATTACTGATTACATAGTAGTACATTTTTAACAATCAAATGATTACACGATTTTAAAAAACTGTACTGTTTCGTATCATCAGTTTCTGAGAGGTTGCCACAGAACCGACCCAGGAAGGACACAGTGACCACCTATTTTAAAAATGGAATAACTGAATAATCTCCTGATCAGAGAATCTCATCTCATGAACTCTGTCGGGCTGATAACATGACACACCACCAACAATTAATCACTCTAAATAACCATATTAGAAAGCAGGATACAGGACTTAATAGAGAAAAGTCAATTGAGGAATCCAAAATGACTGAAAGAAACATAAGACACTGCTCAAAATCATTAATCATCAGCCTAATGCAAATCTACACAACTCTGAGAAACCATGGGATCAAGCTCATCTAAAGGTAATAGGATGAAGAGGAGTTTATTTTATTTTCAAGAAAGGGAAAAGGATTATGGTTGAGGCAATTAATTTTATTGTTTCTTTTCTAGAAATTAGAAAATTGCAGCATAGAAAACAGGTTCAAAATACTCATCATTGTACTTGAATGGCATAATGATGCTTTTATTACCATGCCTATGTCACTATAGGAATTTTGTAGCTTGAGATACGGGTATATATGTAAAACTCAAAAGAAAGAGCCCTGCTTTGTTTTTGTGAGAAACTCAGTGGAGTGGTAAGGTTAGTTGATCGGTGGGTATGCTCATTTTAGCATGTGGGAGGGGCAGTAGAATGTGACAGAATGTTGGTTCATAAATGTTGCCTGGCAACCCTTCTTGCATACTGTATCCTGGTAGCATGGGCCAAGGACCAGAGAGCAGCTTCGAGAAAGAGTTATCATGGGACATTACAGTCTCCCAAGATAACTATCTCCGTAAACTTTCAATGACAGCATTTGATTCGCCTAACCAAGTCACAGCCAAATCTCTGGAAGTTTGCCTACAGCTTTTACTGGTTACCAAATTCAAGATTACCTAATCATGAGAGAACATCGTCTGTGGACAAACAGTTCAAAGTCTTCTGTTTATGAATTCTCTCTCCTAACAAGTAATATTATGGACACAAAGATAATAAGACTCACATTTATTCATCAAAAGGTGAGTTTGCCTTTGTTGACTTCCTTCAGGATTGTGATAATCTGTTTGTTAGAGTGGACTTAGTGATTATTGGATTTCAGTCCATCTCTTTTAAGGCAGCCGCCCAACATTAAATATGTGATATCTTCTAAATACCCTGCATACACAATGACAGTTCAGCATTTAAACATGTTCTTACTCTGAACTGCGATTAAATAAGGGATGAACCTGGGATTTTCCCACAATCATGTGGGAATCAACTGAGAGGCAATTGTGTGGAGCATGGAAGACCATTTCATCCTCTCATTATGTTGTTATTTGATTATTAAAATAGGACATTAGATAATCCATGATCAGTGGATTGCGGTAACATGATGTGGGAGGCAATTATTATAGACCATCTTAATATCAATTGTGTAGTTAAAATATTTAAATTAATCACGACAGCATCATTCATGAGCCTGGTTTGGAGTCACCTAGGAAAGTGGATTATGTTACATGAACTCATTATTTGATTATTTAATTAGATAAAACAATGATTATATCGTCCATGTCACCTGATCTTGTGCCACAGATCATCTAATTGCATAGTTAATGAATTTAAATTGACAATCTGTGTTAATCCCCAAGATAATGTAAACATTTGTATACTCATGTAGACAACAATCCTCCATTCCATGAAGAGACCTGTAAAACTCCCTCTTGTGGAGATAATGTGCAATATCTACACATTTTATGATTCATTGACTCCATGAAGATGACATCCTTCATGACTGGAGTCTGGCCATATCTCCCTGCCAGTTAAATACTACATCACCTCTTTATTGGGACAGTCAGCTATCACTGATTTATTTAATTCTTTAAATTACTTAAACGACAGACAATGCCAACAACGATCATTTTTAGGTTGCAAATATCTGTCAGCGACAATTTAGGAAACTTGTAGACATGGGCAGAGCATGTTCTGAATGTGTATGCGTCTTCCAGACCACTAGGAATGCTGGAGAACAGAGTCCAGAAGATTGCTTGGTGCCCTCCGAGAAGTAAAAGAACATTACCAAGGTCTGCATGGTGGTCTGGGTGTTGACTACTTGCTCAACCTCCACATCTTCACATCGGTTGTGGTCTAAGTCTAGAAGATATAGTGGCACTAGCAGGTCGGCACCATCACCGAGACCTGGCAAAAGGATGACGACTCAGAACACGGAAGAACATCTCTCTCTCAGCTATGATGTTGATGCCCCTGCTGCATCCACCTTTTTAGCTGATATCAACATTTTGGCTACAACTGGTATGCCAGGAATGGGCCAATTACCTCAGGTCCTGCCACAACACAACAGAGATTCAGGCACCGGTGAGGATGTCAGGCCAACAGAATTCACCAGGCAAGAAAGTATGATTATCTGATGATTAACTGATGGAATATTAAAAATCCGTGATGACAGCATCCGTTTTCATATCTGGCAAGTCTGCCCAGGTATTGATGATAAGAAAAAGTTCAATGACTTAGATATGTAAAGATGTAAACATTAAATTGTTTCATTATATAATCTGTGAACGCTGAAGTGTGGTGCCACCTTGTGTGACTCAAGTGTGACAGACGATCTAACAATCTGATGCTTTCATTATTTAAATCTGCCTTTTTCTACTCCAGGAAGAGTGGAGTCTTGAGCCCCCTTGTTGGTGTTAAAATGTCTCTTGTGGTTTCATTATTTATTTATTGAAATCAATGTTGATCTCATTTTGTTATCTGTCTAGGGGTGAATTATGAGAAATTATCTTTTCATTCATTCATTTTATTGTTCAAATGTATGATTAAGAACTCAATGAATCTTCAGTATTGGTCAATCTTTAGGTTTCGTGCATAAAACACCATCACTAGTTTAACGTTTATTCATTGAATTATGAAAATCTGTCCTTATGTATTCAGTTACCAGGGAAGATTTAAGCCTACTTAGGGGAGTCCATCGTGCCAGAACATAGCATCATCTAATAGTACACTTACTTATTTACCTGTTAAACTAGGAAATTAAATACTAATTCATCATTTAATTAACGTATTTGAAAACATGTAATGTTATGGACCCTAAGTCCCTTTTGGAGTCAGATTTTGTGAGTAGACAATGTAACATCATCTCATTACTTCATCATTTAGTTCTGTAAGTAGTGGATTACATCAGCGATAGTTTTAGGACTTTGGTGCCATCTCGTCAGTGTTAATATAGAACGCCAGCTAATTAATTATCAATTTCATTTTATAAAAACATCATTATTCCAGGAAGAGATCATTCTGACTACTCCATGTGGGATTTAAGTGTGCACCACCATGTCATTTTTCAATCATTTTTCATTATATATTAATTATTTCAATCGATGAAGGTGTTGTTCTTCTTGACGGGAGTCGGGCCATTCCTCCATGGGAGTTAATCACGTGGCATTATTTAATCATCTAAGTACTACTTCCTTGACAATCACTGGAGTATGGTTCCATCTTTTGAAAGTTAAGTATGGAGGACTATCCAATTTTTAACTTACTTGATTGCGTAAGTAATGATGGTGTCATCCCTCATGTGGCTGTTGTGAGGTTGACAGAGCAGGAGATTGGTACCAGAAGCAGTGCCCAGAGAATGGGGGACACTGCCTTATGCAGTGATTACTGATTACGTAATAGTAGATTTTTAGCAATCGAATGATTACACAAGTTTAAAAAACTGTACTGTTTCGCATCATCAGTTTCTGAGAGGTTGCAACGGAACTGACCCATGAAGGACACAGTGACCACCGATTTTAAAAACAGAATAACTGAATAATCTCCTGATCAGGGAATCTCATCTCACGAACTCTGTCGGGCTGATAACATGACACACCACCAACAATAAATAACTCTATATAACCATCTTAGAAAGCGGGGTACAGGACTTCATAGAAAACAGTGAATTATGGAATCCAAAATGACTGAAAGAAACATAAGACACTGCTCAAAATCCTTAATCATCAGCATAATGCAAATCTAAACCACTCTGAGAAACCATGGGTTAAAGCTCCTCTAAAGGTAAGAGAATGAAGAGGAGTTTATTTTATTTTCAATAAAGAGAAAAGGATTATGGTAGAGGTGATTAATTCTATTGTTTCCATTCTAGAAAATAGAAAATTGAAGAATAGAAAACAGGTTTCAAATACTCAACATTGTATTGAATGGCACAATGGTGCTTTCGTTTTCATGCTCATGTCACTATAGGCATGTTGTAGCTTGAGAGACTGGTTAATATGTAGAACTCAAAAGAAAGTGCACTGCTTTGTTTTTGTGAGAAACTTGGTGAGGATGTAAGGTTAGTTCATTGGTGGGTATACTCCATTTAGCTTGCGGGAGGGGCACTAGAATGTGACAGAATGTTTGTTCATAAATGTTGCCTGGCAACCCTCCTTGCATTCTGTATTCTGGTAACATGGGCCAAGGACCAGAGAGCAGCTTCGAGAAAGTGTTATCATGGGACATGACCGTCTCCCAAGATAACTATCTCCTAAAACTTTTCATGACAGCATTTGGTTCGCCTAAACAAGTCATAGCCACACCTCTGGAAGTGTGCCTACAGCTTTTACTGGTTACCAAATTTAAGATACCTAATCATCAGAGAACATAGTCTGTGGAGAAACAGTACTAAGTCTTCCGTTTATGAATACTCTCTCTCCTAAGAAGTGAAACTATGGAATGAAAGGTAATAAGACTCGCAATTATTCATTAAAATGTGAGTTTGCGATTATTGACTTCTTTCAGGAAGGTGATAATCCATTTGTTAGAGTAGACTTAGGGATTGTTGGATTTCAGTCCATCTCTTTTGAGGCAGCCGTCCAACATTAAATATGTGATATCTTCTAAAAAGGCTGTATACACAATGTCAGTTCAGCATTTAAACGTGTTACTACCCAACTCTGCGTTTAAGAAGGGATGAACCTGGGAGTTTCCCACAATCATGTGGGAGTCAACTGAGACTTAATTGTGTGGAGTATGGCAGAGAATTTCATCCTCTGATTATATTGTTATTTGATTATTAAAATAGCACATTAGATAATCCATGATCAGTGGACTGTGGTGATGTGATGTGTGAGGCAATTATTATAGACCATCTTAATGTCAATTATGTAGTTAAAATATTTAAATTAATCATGACAGCATCGTTCATGAGCCTGGTTTGGAGGCACCTCAGGGAAGTGGATGATGTTACATGAACTCATTATTTGATTATTTAATTATATAAAACAATGATTATATCGTCCATGACACCTGGAATCTGGTGCCACACATCATCTAATTACATAATTAACGTATTTATATTGACAATCTGTGTTAATCCCCAAGATAATGTAAATATTTGTATAGTAATGTAAACAACAATCAACCATTCCATGAAGAGACCTGTAAAGCTCCCTCTTGTGAAGTTAATGGGCAATATCATCACATCTTAAGATTCATTTTTTCAATTGATGATGATGACATCCTTCTTGCCTGGATTCTGACCATGCTTCCCTGCCAGTAAAATGCTACATCACCTATTTATTGTGACAGTTAGGTATTACTGACTTATTAAATTCATTAAGTTATGTAAACGACTGACAATGACATCACCCTTTACAGTTAGGGTGCAAATATCTGTCAGGGACAAGGTTAGGAAAGATGTAGACATGGGCAGAGCATTTTCTGAATGATCTATGCATCTCCTAGAGTACGAGGGATGCTGGATGATTGCGTCCAGAGGGTTGCACGGTGCCAACCGAGAAGTAAAAGGACTTCACCAAGGCCGGCACAGTGGTCTGGGTGTTGACTACCTGCTCTTCCTACACATCTTCACATAGGTTGTGATCTACCATGAGAAGAAGGAGTGGCACTAGCAGATCGGCACCATCACCGAGACCTGGCAAAAGGATGACAACTCAGAACACGGAAGAACATCTCTCTCTCAGCTATGCTGGTGATGACCATGCTGCAGCCATATTTTCAGCTGTTATCAACATTTTGGCTACTACTGCTACGCCAGGATTGGGCCCATTATCTCATGTCCTGCCGCACCACAACAGAGATTCCGGTGCTTGTGATGATGTCAGGCCAACAGAATTCATCAGGAAAGACAGTGTGATTGTCTGACGATTAACTGATGGCATTTTAAAAATGCGTGACAACAGGATACAGTTTCATACCTGGCAAGTCTGCCCAGGAATTGATGAGACAAAAAAAGGTCAACGGCTTTCTTATTTAAAGATGTAATTATTAAATTCTTTCATTATATAATCTATGATCCCTGAAGTTTGGCGCCACCTTGTGTCACACTTAAGTGTGACAGACGATCTAACTATATGATTATTTCATTATACAAATCTGTCTTTTTCTACTCGGAGAAGAGTGGAGTCTGGGATCCACCTTGTGGGTGTTGAATTTTATCTTGTGAATCTTTTTTTCTTTGTTTCCTTATTTCATTCTTTCTTTCTCCCTTCCTTTATTTAAATCTATGTTGATATCATTTTGTTATCTCTCTAGGGGTGAATTATGAGAAACTATCTCTTTATTCATTCATTTTTTTGTTCAAATCTATGATTAAGAACTCAATGTCTCTTCAGTATTGAGCAGTCATTTAGGCTTCACTCATAAAACACCATCCACTTGTTTAATGTTTATTCATTTAATTATGAAAATATGTCATTATGTATTCAGTGATCACTGGAGTTTTGAGCCTCCTTAGGGGAGACCGTTGTACCAGACAGTCACGTCATCTAATCCTACACTTAGTTCTTTAACTGTTAAACTAGGAAATTAATTAATAATCCATCATTTAAATTGCGTATTTAAAATACAGTAAATCTTATGGACCATAAGTCCCTTTTGGAGTCAGATTTTGGTAGTTGATGATGTAATATCATCTCATTACTTCACCATTTAGCTATGTAAATAGATCTTTACATCAGTGATAGGTTTAGGACTTTGGTGCCATCTCATCAGTGTTAATATAAAAGGCCCTCTAATTAATTATCAATTTAATTTTCTAAATTCCTCATTATTCCAGGAAGAGATCAGTCTGACTACTCCATCTGAGATTTAAGTGTGTACCACCATGACATCATTCAATCATTTCTGTGATTGTGATCTACCATGAGAAGAAGGGGTGGCACTAGGAGGTCGGCACCATCACTGAGATCTTGCAAATGGATGACGACTCAGAACAAGGATCATTGAAGATATTACTTAAATTTTCTTCAATTTGCAAGATTACATCATATATTTTCTGTTATTTCAGGCTACATTTGGGATAATCATAATATGGAGGATCATTGTCAAACTTCGAGAAGACACAGAAGGTAAATTTTCATGTGCAGATTCATGCAAATTTGGCTTTGCAGATATTTTAATGAATCCTGGAAATTTTATTGAAGAGTCACACTTAAAAATTTAAAAAAGATTAAGAAGAGCAACAGTGAAAATAAGTGTAGCTAAAGTGATAATTGTCATTTTCTCATAAAACCCTCTAACTCGGTGAAAGATAGCACTTCTGTGTTTGCAAGGCATTTGTGAAAAATGAGAGGGAATCTATGTCTTAACAGATATCACCCTTTGAATTATAGCACCCGCATATCTATTCTGTAGATATGCCAGTCTGTTTAGTTTCATTCTATTCAGATATTTTAAACAGTATACATGTTGCATAGGTGATAAGTATATGTCCAAGACCTCCTAAGAAAAAAAGTCTATAGTTAAGCAGGCATTTCTTATCTATTTGTGACTTTGCTGTGGATATTGAAAGGGTCAGTTTATGAATGTCAAGAAGGTGTTACAGAGAACACTTAAAGTTGATTTAAAGAAAGTCAAAGTGTGAATGCTATGTGGAAACCGTTTATTTGTATCTTAGTTTCATAAGCATATCATATGTAGAGCCGTGTAGTTTAATTGCAACATTCATGATCAAGAGCAAGGGGGATCCCTTAAGTTTGGGATCACCCCACTCTACAAAGTGAGATTCAGGATAGCTAGGTTTACACAGAGTCATTCTATATTAGAAAATATAGGGGAAAAAAGTATTTAGTTTACTCTAAATACAAGTCATGTGAATTTAGAATGTGGAAAGAAGCAACATACCTCTCTTAGGACAGTGAGAAGAAATGAAAGATATTTAGTAGTCCCCACTTTGAGGATATTTATTGAGTGTGAAACAACTTTCAAATTTATCAGTATTCCTAAGTCATCTGCAAGATACCATCAATTTACACTGTAGTAAATCCATATGACCGTTTGAATGTGTGAATGCTTCCATTTGTACTGGTATATTTAGCCATTGTAGTATGATTTCTATGATGGAAAAACTGATAAATGGTATAAATATGGCAAAGCTCTGAGTCATTAATTTTTTTCAATTATGTGGGAGATTTTATGTAAATAGATGCCATAATTGAGGGCCATGAAATAAAGCTCTTACTCTGAATCCACAGGTATCTTCAATGAAAACAAAACAATACCACATTAGAGAAGCATTATGAATGTAAAACTCAAGATCTGAATCTTGTTTACAATCAGGCCAAATTACAACTTTATTTTATACATGTAGGAAGTTTCTTTAGTTTCATGCATGTGGTAAAGTTTTACATATGCTAATTATCTTTGCAGGAATCAAAGAAGCCTTAAGGGAGCGAATCCTGTGAATATACATATTGAATGTGTGAAAAACTTTGTGGGTTACAGGCATCTTCAATGGCTTGAAAAAATTCATACTGGAGAGAAACCGTATAGAAGTCTAGAGTGTGGTGAAGTCTTTGCATGTCACAATTTCCTTCTTCTCAGTGACAGAGCACACATGGTAAAAAAAAAACCTATGAATGAAGTCAATGTGGTAAAACATTTGCAAGACATACTATGCTTAAAAGACATATTAAAAAATATACTGGAGGGAAAACACAAGACTATAATCAATGTGGTAAATGTTTTTCACAATACAGTCATATAGTATGTCATAAAAGAAAACATATTGGAGAGAAACCCTATGTATGTAACCAATGTGGTAGGGCATTTTCACAAGTTAGTACGCAACAATCTCATCATAGAACACATACTGGAGAGGCACCCTATATATGTAATCAATGTGGTAGAGCATTTTCATGTGCCAGTAATCTCCAGTCTCATCATAGAACACATACTGGAGAGAAACCTTATGGATGTAATCAATGTGGTAAAGCTTTTCATGATACAACAACCTGGTACATCATAAACAAACACATACTGGAGAGATACCCTATGAATGTAGTCAATGTAGTAAAGCTTTCACAACATATGATGTGTTTAAGTCATATAAGAACACATACTGAAGAGATACCTTATGGATGCCATGATTGTGTTAAAGACTTTGCTTACCTCAGCACTCTCGTAAGTCATAAAAGAATGTATACTTGAAAGATACTGAATGTATCCCATGTGGTAAAGCCTCTCTATGTATCATCAGTCTTTATAATAAAAAAAATCATAGTGCATAAAAACACTATACATGTATTCATTGTTGTAATGCTGTGCACTTTGCTTATCCCAATAATCTTTGTGAGCCTAAGAAAACCCTTATGAGAAGGAGTTGTCCTCGAAAGGATGTGGTATGATCTTTATTCAATACACATTGTCCTCCATAGTTTTCTGGAGAGAAAAATATCTGACACGTGTGAACAATCAGTTCAAGCACTACAATGTCTCTGTTTTGTTCTCACTTGCAAATTCATGGGGAAAAAAAGTCCTGATTATTCACTGGTAAGGTTACCATGTTTCATGGTAACACTTGACTTGATTTACATAAAAACCTCATTCAGATGGATTGCTATCTCTAAGCCCAATCCTTCATGCTTACTTTCTTTTACATGAAATAATTTATGTTACAGGAAAACTTTGAAGACTTTAAGACCCTCAACACAATAGTTACAGGATTGAGTACTCATTAGAGAAAAATATTCAAATATGGAAATCTGTTTAGAGATTTGATTTAATTTTAATTATGTGATGCCAGTGTGTCAGTTTGTGATTGTTCATGGTTTCTCACAAGAATGTTACACCCTTGAGTATTCCTGTAGGAGGAACTAAAGTGTGTTCTCAGAAAACTGACATAGGTCATGGCAATGAACTTGCCATAATTTTGTTCATCCACATTTCTAAACTTGTACGTATTTAAAATCCTGTTTTATCATCTTGATATCAGGTAATAGGGAAGAAATCATGGAAGATGAAACCTACATCATGTAAATAATTCTGTGATCATATTAGATATCATACTTGACTTTAGTCTTTTTTTCTTTTTTTCTTAGTTATGAATGCCCATCCTTAGCTTGGTTTGTTTCTTTCACATTTTTTTTTATTTTATATAACTAAGTCCATTTAAATGAAAACAAACATTTATAGACAATATTTGGGAATTTGGGTGTTGTTATTTCCAAACTACTTCCTGCTGGTAAGGGGGAACTGTCATGGGGAATTAGAAGGAGATTCAGAAATCCTGGCTGTAGTCTGTCAGGCTGCTTTGTACAGCAGTTTTGAATGTAGGATCGCCTGGTAATGTGTTTCAGGTGGTCTGGCTTGATCAAACCACATTAGTCTGGAAAGAATCCACATCTTTTCATTTTCTGTGGAAACAAAAAATAGAAATCCTTTTCGCCAGTAACTTGTCCTCCAACTTAAATATTGGAGTCAAAGCATTTTTTTTTAATTTAATTTATTATTTTACATGTCGATCCCAGTTCCCACTCCCTCCCTCCCTTCCAACCTCACTCAGTCCATCCCTCCTTCTCTACCTTTTACCTTCTCTGCCATCTCACATGCACTCTACCCACCCTCCCCTCCACAATTCCATATGTAGGGGAATGTCATCCAGAAGGGGTCATGTAGGTCTGACAGGTCATGTGAAGTAGAGAATAGGGCTTCTCTCCTGTCTTTAGAATATGGCAGTTATCCCTCCATGGGGGATGTGTTTGCAAAGTCTTTTTGTGGTCCAGGAATACTTCCTGGCTCCACTGTCTGAGGTCCTTTAGACTGCTCAGTCCTTCTGGCTGAGACCCATATTCAGGGGGGCCTAAGTCAGTCCCATGCTGGCTTCCCAGCTATCAGTCTTGTGGCCCGTTAGCTCCTCCTTGTTCAGGTAAGCTGTCTCTATGTGTTTGTGCCACCTGACCTTGTCCTCTCCCTCTGTATCTGAGTTCTACTTTGGCTCAGTGTTTATGTATGGGTGTTTGCTTCTTTTTCCAACAGGCATTAGTTGAGGGCTCCATGGGGAAGTTAGTTGTTGATCTCACTCTCTGGGAAGGGCATTTATGATAGCTTTTCCACAGAAGCTCAAATTGTTAGTTAGCAGCAGTCTTGTAGTTTTCTAGACCTTTCTTTGTGTTCAATTTTATCTTCAAACCAATATTGGCTCCATCTTTTATATTCTCTCTCTCTGTCTCTGTCTCTGTCTCTCTCTCTATCTATCTTTCCTGTCTTCTATTCCTAACCAGGCTCAATCTTCCTGGTTGCACATGTTTTCCTTTCCTCCCCCTCATTTTCTCCTACTTCTCTCTCCATTCGCTGCCCACTCCCACTTCCCCTGAGCTTGGGGGACTTGTCTCTTCCCTGTTCTGTGATTGACTTTACATGAATCTCTTAGAATACACCTTGTATCCT
This sequence comes from Phodopus roborovskii, assembly GCF_943737965.1. NCBI lineage: Eukaryota > Metazoa > Chordata > Mammalia > Rodentia > Cricetidae > Phodopus > Phodopus roborovskii. The sequence continues at coordinate 15,277 of NW_026125989.1, read as the reverse complement.
AGTTTGTCTTGTGGAGTGAATTATAGGCTAGTGATCCTTTGATCTAGGTCTAAAATCCATATATGAGTGAGTACATACTGTGTTCCTCTTTTTGTGACTAGTTACCTCATTCAGATGGTTTCTTCAAGTGCCATCCACTTGCCTGAGTATTTCAAGATACCATTATTTTTTTTGTCTGCAGAGTAGTATTCCATTGTGTAGATGTGCCACATCTTCATTTGAGGGGCATCTAGGTTGCTTCCAGGTTCTTGCTATTACAAATAGTGCTGCTATGAACATAGTTGAACAGATGTCTTTGTTGCATGAATGTGAATCCTTTGGGTATATGCCTAAGAGGGGGATTGCCGTGTTCTGTGGTAAACTATGTTTATCCTACCTATGCAAAAGCATGAGAGATGTTTTCATTTTCTGGTATCTTCTTTAATTTCTTTCTTTAGAGCCACAAAGTTCTTATTATTAAGTCTTTTACTTGTTTGGTATGCGTTATACCAAGATAGTTTATATTGCTTGTGGTCTTGTGGCTATTGTAAAGAGTGATGTTTCTCTGATTTCTTTCTCTGTAGGGCTGCTGAGTTTTTTTGAGTTTATCTTGTATTCTGCTAGTTTTCTGAAGGTGTTTATCAGCTGTAGGAGCTCTCTGGTAGAGTTTATTGGGTCACTTATGTAAACTATCATATCATCTGCAAATAGAGACAGTTTGACTTCTTCCTTTCCAATTTTGATCCCCTTGATTTCCCTTTGTTGTCTTATAGCATTAGCTAGAACTTCTAGTATGATATTGAAGAGATATGGAGAGAGAGGGCAGCCTTGTCTTGTTCCTGATTTTAGAGGAATTGGCTTAAGTTTTTCTCCATTCAGTTTGATGTTGGCAGTAGGTTTGCTGTATGTTGCTCTTATTAGGTTTAGGTATGCTCATGTTATACCTGACCTCTCCAAGTCCTTTACCAAAAAATATCCAGGGCCAGCTCGATTCAGTGCAGAATTCTACCAGACATTCAAGGAAGAACTATTACCACTACTCCTCAAAGTGTTTCACAGGATAGAAACAGACGGTTGTTTCATTGCCAAACTCTTTTTATGAGGCCACAATAGCCTTGGTACCCAAGCCTCACAAAGCACAACTAAAAAAGAAAACTACAGACCAATATCCCTGATGAACATCGATGCAAAAATACTCAATAAAATACTGGCAAACCGAATTCAAGAATACATCAGAGAAATCACCCACCAGAGAAATCATCCACCATGACCAAGTAGGCTTCATCCCTGGAATGCATGGATGGTTTACCATATGAAAATCTATCAACGTGATCCACCATTTAAACAAACAGAAAAAGAAAAACCATATGATTATCTCCCTAGATGCAGAAAATCCTTCGACAAAATTCAACACCCTTTCATGATAAATGTCTTGGAGAGGTCAGGGATAACAGGAACATACCTAAACATAATAAGAGCAATTGACTTTAGTCTTAATAATTAAAATTGATTCATGTGGAGATCATCTGTTAGTAAGTTTACTAGACCCAAGACAAATGATATATGAGATAGTATTGGGGAACAACTTACACGGATGATAATAAAGAACTGTGGAGATGTTCCAGCTTAGAAGGATGCAGTCCCTGCTCTTCTGAATTGATCTGCAACATAGTAGAGAGAAGTGAGAAACAGAAATGTGGAAAGGGAATGAGAAATAAATGGTGGGAGAGTGAGAGAGTTACAGACAGATTGCAAACGAGAGAAGTGTACCCCAGGGTTCTCCTCCTTCTGTTCATATACACAGAATCAAAGGCACTACATAAGAAATAACTTCATGAGATGATCTGAGCAGAAAACCTGGATTTACAAGAACACTCTCCCCTCTTAATGGTGGGTCCACTAGAGGTTCTAAGTGGTTCTTACAGCCTAAGTGACAGGACCAGGCAAGCAGAAGATACACAGCTGCTTGAGAGTGGGATTTGTAACATGGTAACCAAATAATCCCACCATTTGTATACACATAGAAGCCCACAGGGCTTTCACCTAAATTACCCTGAGACCCTGAGTGTGGGGGCATTGGTCTGAGTCTGGCTTCTTTTTGCTGGCAAGGGACAATGTGGGGGTGGAGTTTTCAGGTGTTGGTAGACTCAGCAGGAGATGTGTGTTGAGAAGTTTTCTCTTAGCTGCAAGTCTGGAGACCTTAGGCATCTGTACCTTGAGTAGGTGGATAACGAGGGTTGAGTGAAGCTTCAGCCATAATATTGAGTTGCAGGTAGCACCATTCCTTTCCCCAACCTCAGTGTACCTAATGCAAACCCTCATGTGAATTCACCTCAGTTCAGACTCTGCCCTTAAAAAGCTGCCATTAGAGTCTCGACCAGGATGTGGAGCAGATGCAAAGGCATCCACTTTTAGATCAATCACCTGATTCCTTGTTTCCTATTCTCCAGGGAAACCCAGGACAGTTATGCTCTGATTAAGTATGGATTCATTATTGCAGTATTATTGAAGCATTGCATCAGAAACTCTGGGTTACAATTTTCCTTGCCACTAAACAGGACTTTTAAGAGCACAGGGAGGCTTTGCTCTTGTGCTCCTGCCCACACAGCAGAACTAATACAGTATTCTTGTTCGTCCCTGGATTCTTTGATCTCAGATTTCACCCCAATCAAATAGCCCAGCCCTCCAGATATGAGAGAGTGTTTCCATTGTTTTAATTGATTTTCTCACTGCTTTCAATTAGTCACTCAATCTCTCCTGCTCTAAAAAGCTTACACTTTGGAGGTGCCTACCTGCCTCCAATTCCTTTCCACCACTACTCTCTGGAATATACTCCCAGACACATCTCTGAAGCTCTTTGTCTCTGTCCTCCATAATGTAGGAATGAGCTGCTGAGTCAGATGATTGGTTTCAGCTTGCATCTCTCTCACTGTTAGCACCAGGAGACACAGAAGATGGAATGAGCTCCTGACACAGCAGTTGCTGCTGGCAGTTTAGGAATTAAGCTCATACCTACTTTGCAGCCACTCTGGTGTTTGACTTGGTGTCATTACTTCTTGGAAAAATCAATGGCCATGTTTGTTTACTAGCTGCAACAGCTTGTTAGCCTCTAATCAACCTGAAAGACTCAGGCATTATGGTAGCATGACTCTGTTACATGGGAGAGTGCACTGTAGAATTTTCTCTGCTCAGCCTAGAGTTCCATGAATACTAGTGTGACCACAGCAACCAAGACCACTATAAAGACAGATTTTGCCCACTTACACTCCCTCCCTCTTCTCTCTTTCAGGCTCTTTGTTCTCTTGCTACTATTTCTGCTCTCTCCCCTCTCATCTCTTTGTGCTCCTGTCTCCCCATTCTCTCCTGTCACCTGTCTATGTGTCTGTTTCTCTTTATCTCTTTTTTTGTTTGATTCCATCTCTTTTCCCATTGTCATGAGATATCCACCCTACTGGTACCCAAAGATAACTGAGTAGACATCACTGAATTTACATAGTGGTGGTTTAGCTGTAATGTGGGGCAACATATTTCTCCATTATATCTGTCTTTGTTAAAAGTCAATTGTTAGTTGGAGGATTCAACACTTTGCCTGACTGATATCAAAAATGCTGACCTGAATTTTAATTTTTCATTTACTTCTTTTTTGATGCCATGGCCGATCTGGAACTCCTGGGTATCAAGTGGCCTACTTAACTGTTTCAATCTCTGTTGTAGCTGGGATTGCTGGATCATTATTAGAGGTACCCCACTACCCAGTTGTAAGGTGAACATGTTGAACAGGATGACACTAATCATATGCATGTCATGGTTGGGTTTCATTTTTTTCTTCAATGTTTTAGAGGATTTTCCTCTACGGGAGTGTGTATGTATCTTATATATGCCTTTGTGTTTAAAGATGCCCTTGCAGCTTTACTTTTTCAGTCAGAAAATACTCACCAATTTGAAATATTTTTATTTTTTCAAAGTATGTAGGTTACTGTTTGCTAAATTCTAGTGACTAACTATAGGTATCAAAGATGATACGGTTATGATTTGTTTGTTTGTTTGTTTTTGCAATGTTTGTGTCTTTCTGTGGATGTTTTCCTTCCATACACAAGATTTCTTATAGTGAACACTCATTTGCACTCTCTATTAGCAAAAGAGGACCTTGCAGGCCTGATAATTCTGCCTTTACCTATTAAGTTCTGGGGGGGGGGCAAGTATGTTTTACTTAGCCTCTTACCCTCATTATGTTTTTTTAATTTGTATTCGAAAGAGACTTTCTATTTTGCTTAGCCCGAATTCAAAATCTGGCTGTCTCACCATATTACCCATCTGAGTCCTGGATTCACAGTCAGTTTGAGCCTGTGAAAATTATGCTGTTTGACCAAGGTTATGTACAAGAAAGAGAATTGGGTAAATTCCTCCAAAGTGAAACTCAGTCTGTTTTATGTAAAAATTTAATTATCAAAAGAGTTGGAAAAGTCTGTAGGCTGGAAAATTTACCCTAGGGTCTATAGCTGTGCAGCCTGTTCCCATTCTTAGTATCTGGAAATCTGATTACACAGTATGGATTGTCCCCTATGTGCAGAGTTCTTACCTGTTCCACACCTTGGAGTTAAACCCCGTGGTATCATGGCTAATATTATCTGGCAGATGGATGTTACTCATGTTCCTTCCTTTGGCCAACTACAATTTGTACATGTATCTGTGGATATCCATTCTCATCTCATATTTGCCTCTACTCATACTGGAGATAGGCTTAAGGATGTTAAGAGCCATTGTTTACAAGCCTTTGCTTATATGAACATGCCCAGACAATTAAAAACTGATAATGGTCCTGCTTATACTAGTGAGGGTTTTAATTCTTTTTTGCAAAAAAAAAAAATTAATCTCACATAAGACAGGCATCCCTTATAAGCCTCAGGGTCAGGCCATGGTAGAGCGTGCACATCGCACAATTAAAGCCTATCTCCATAGAACAAAAAAAGGGGGAGTTTACATGGTCTCCTCATAATCACATTTGTCTGGTCCTCTATATTTTAAATTTTTTAACTATGCATGGTGCTGCTCGATCTGCAGCTGACTGGCATTGGCACCCTCAGTCATCTGACTATAGCTCAGTTATGTGGAAGAATGTCACTACTGGAAAATGGTGTGGCCCCAACCCAGTTCTAGTATGGGCCCAAGGGTCAGTTTGTGTCTTTCCACAACACACAGATAACTCTGTTTGGATGCCTGAGCAGCTGATTCGCCATATGAGGAAGGATGGTGATTGTAACAGCAAGAAAGTAGGTCCGATGGGTCTTCAAGAATCTACCCACCCTGATGCCTGTGGGTCTGAGTAGCTATATGTGGCCTTTTATCCTAACCACTAATTATAGTTTTAATCCAGAGGCTATAAAATTACACTTTTATCCAAAGGACAAGAATTTCACCTTCATCTCAGGCACTGTATTCTGGTTCCATTCTTATTGTTGTAAACAATGCTAATAATTTTGGAGGAAGTTTCAATTGTTCTCAGCAGGTCTGCCGACTGTAACAGCTGTCTTGGGGATGTACCCATGTGTGCAGCAGAGAGGAAATGAGATTCTGGGATCATGGCTACCAGTGCTGCCTTCACCCCTGAAGCTACAGTTTCTACCATAGCCCTCTCCCAATCGGTAAATACTGCAAGCACAGTGGATCAACTATCAGGTGATTTGGCTTAAGCCTTATCTACCCAAAGCACACTTTATTATCTAGTACAAATTGGCATTTTTAAACTAAATTTACAAACTAATCTCCTATAGGAACTCTTGAATTTTTGTGAGAAACTCATATGGCTTCTTCTTCTGTCTTTCACACATATCTGTGTTAATTCATCATTTTTCTCCAGCAATCCTGGAGTGATGAGTTTTTCAGTTATACACATGCTTTAGCCATGCAGATCATTAACATCTATGAACCATGAATTTCACTTGCCAATGCAGAAGGCCTTTTACAAGGACTTCACCTTGTGAGCAGATCATTCTGGGTTTGTAGCTCTTGCATTTGGTCTACTTTGCCACAGCACAAAACAGGCCCAGGCCAACTTTCTAACAAGACAGATACTGTCTTTGGCTCGAGGTAAAATGCCTCTGCCCACATGAGGCTAACAAACTATTCATCAGGGACAGTAAGGCAGAGGGGGCAAATATCCCACCTAAGACAGGAAGGTTACGGGCCTGGGTGACCTCTCCAATAATGGGTAAGTAATTATGCTGACATCTTCCTCCAAATGAGGCAGGTGTTAGTTTATATTAAAAGAAAGGGAGAACTGTAAGACCCAAAGCAACTTGAGCAAGCCTGAAGCTGTTGGAGGGAATTCATTGCACCATGGCTGTTGTTGGTACTCTTCCCGTTTTGATAACAAACCTCGAGACGACACACTCCTTGACAAAAGACAACTTGTGACAACACATACCTCATGACAATACATACCTCATGAAAACACACACCTCATAGTGAGGAGCTAAGCCTAAATTTACTCTAATTTTCCACTGTGCAGTAAGTCAGTAATTAAGCCCATTCTTGCCCCTCAATAAATGGCATTCGGTATTTGGCATTCTGACATTGCATTGAACGAATGACCCACTGTCTTGTCTTTATTTCAAACTCTAGCCCTTCGACCGATTCGTGGAAGAGATGGTAGCAAGGGAGCTACAAATATATATATATATATATATATATATATATATATATATATTCTTTTCATTCTCTTACCTTTAGGACAGCTTAATCACATGGTTTCTCATGGTTGTTTTGATTTGAATTTGGCTGATGACTAAGGATTTTGCGCAATGTCTTATGTTTCTTTCAGTCATTTCTGATTCCTCAATTGAAAATTCTCTATTAAGTCCTGTACCCCACTTTCTCATATGGTTATTTAGAATTATTTAGAGTTGGTGGTGTGTCATGTTATCAGCCCAACAGAGTTCATTAGATAAGATTCTCTGCTAATGAGATTATAAAATTATTCCATTTGTAAAATCGGTGTTGCCTGTGTCCCTCATGGGTCACTTCTGTTGCAAGATCTCAGAAACTCATGGTATGAACAATGCAGTTTTTTAAATCGGTTAAACATTCGATCCTTCAAAATCTATTATTACGAAATCAGAAATCAGTCCCTCATTCGCTGGGCACTGGATCTGGTATCAAACTCCTGCTGTGTCAATCACACAGCAGCCAAAACCACAATGGATGACACCATCATTACATACGTAATCAAAAAAGTAACTGATTGGATAGTCCTTCATACTTAATTTCCATAAGATGGAACCAGAGTCCAGTGATTGTCAAGGAAGTAATACTTAGATAATTAAATGAATAAAAATGAAACTATTGAATGGTGTTTTATACATGACTCCTACAAGATAGCACAAAACTGAAGAGAAAATTGAGATTTTGTTCATAGATTTGAACAAAAATTGAATGAATAATGAGATAATTACTCATAATTCACACCTAGAGAGCGAACAAAATGCTATCACCATTCACTAAAATAAATACATAACTAAATAATGAAATCACCACAAGGGACAATTAACACCAAAGAGGTGAATCCAGACTCCACTCTTCCTGGAGTAGAAAAAGGCAGATTTGAATAATGTAAAAATCAGATAGTTAGATCGTCTGTCACACCTGAGTCACACAAGGTGGCACCAAACTTCAGGGTTCACAGATTATATGAGGAAACGATTTAATAATTACATATTTAAAGGTGTAAGTCATTGAACTTTTTTGTCTCATCAATTCCTGGCAGGCGTGCCGGACATGATAAAGTATGCTGTCTCCACTGATTTTTAAAATTCCATAAGTTAACAAAGAGATAATCGTAGTGTCTTCCCTGATGAACTCTGTTGGCCTGACATCATCACCAGCTCCTGAATCTCTGTTGTGGTGCGGGAGGACCTGAGATGATGGGCCCACACCTGGCACAGCAGTATCCCTAGTACTCTGGGTCATTCATAGGTCATCCAGAAACTGCTGTGTCCATGTCTACAACCTTCCTATCCTTGTCCCTGATAGCAATTTAACCCTAAACAGAATCAATGATGTCATTGTCCATCGATTAAATGATTTAAATAATTAAATAAGTCAGTAATAGATAACTGTCACCATAAAGAGGTGATGTAGTCTTTAACTGGAAGGAAAGACTGGCCAGACTCCAGTCATGAGAGATGTCATCTTCATCAATTCAAACAATCAGTCATAAAATATGATGATATTGCATTATAACTCCCGAAGAGGGAGCTTTACAGGACTCTTCATGAAATAGAGGATTATTGGTTTACATAAATATACAAATCTTTACATTATCTTGGGTATTAACAGGATTTGTCAATTTAAATACATTAATTTTGTAATTAGATGATCTGCCACACTTGACCCCGCTAGGTGGCAACAATCTCCAGGTGTCATGGATGATATAATCATTGTTTTATATAACTAAACCATCAAACAATGAGTTGATGTAACAACATTAACGTCCCTAAAGTAGCTCCAAACCAGACTCGGGAACAACCCTGCCTCAAAAGAGATGGACTGCAATCCAATCATCCCTAAGTCTACTCTAACAAATGGATTATCACCTTCCTAAAGGAAGTTGACAATGCAAAACTCACATTTTGATGAATAACTGTGAGTCTTATTATCATTTAAACCATTATATTACTTCTTAGGAGAGAGAGATCATTCATAAACAGAAGTTTTTGAACTGTTTCTCCACGGACTATGTTCTCTTATATTAGGTAATCTTGAATTGGGTAACCAGTAAAAGCTGTCAGCAAACTTCCAGTGATATGGCTATGACTTACTGAGGCAAATCACATGCTGTCATTAAAATTTTAGGGGATAGTGTTGTTGGGAGATTTTAGTGTGCCATGATAACACTTTATTGAAGCTGCTCTCTGGTCCTTGGCCGATGATACCAGGATATAGAATGCAAGCAGGGTTTCCAGGCAATATTTATGATCCAACATTCTGTCACATTCTAGAGCACCTTCTACATGCTAAAATTACCATACCCACCCATCGACTAACCTTAGCCTCACTGATTTTCTCACAAAAACAAAAACAAAGCAGGGCCCTGTTTTTTTTTTTTTTGAATTACACAATATTTACGAGTCTTTTAAGCTGCAACATGCCTGTAGTAATATAAGCATGAAAATGAAACAATCATTATGCGATTCATGTACATTGATGAGGATTTCCACCTATTTTTTATACTTCAATTTTCTCAATTCCAGAATGGAAAAAATACAACAGGTTGCAAGGAAGTATGGCCAGGACTCCAGTCATGAAGAATGTCATCATCATCAATTGAGTCTATGAATCATAAAATGTGATGATATTGCACATTAATTCCACAAGAGGGAGCTTTACAGGACTCTTCATGGAATGGAGAATTTTTGGTTTACATACGTACACACATATTTACATGATCTTGGGTATTATCACTAATTGTCAATTTAAATACGTTGTTAATCATGTAATTAGATGATCTGTGGCACCAGATTCCAGGGGTCATGGATGATATAATCATTGTTTTATATTATTAAATAATCAAATAATGAGTTCAAGTAACATCATCCACTTCCCTCAGGTGTCTCCAAACCAGATTTGTGAACAATGCTGTCATGATTATTTAAATATTTTGACTACATAATTGCTATTTAGTTGGTCTATAATAATTGCCTCCCACATCACGTCACCACAATCCACTGATCATGGATTATCTAATGTCCCATTTTAATAATCAAATAACAACATAATCAGAGGATGAAATGGTCTGCCATACTCGACACAATTGACTCTCAGTTGACTCCAACATGATTGTGTGAAACTCCCAGGTTCATCGCTTATTTAATCGCAGAGTTGATTAGTAAAATGTTTAAATGCTGAAATGTCATTGTGTATGCAAGGTTTTTACAAGATATCACATATTTAATGTTGGACGGCTGCCTCAAAAGAGATGGAATGCGATCCAATAATCCCTAAGTCTACTCTAACAAATGGATTATCACCTTCCTGAAGGAAGTTAACAATGGAATAATCACTTTTGATAAATAATTGTGAGTCTTATTATCTTGTGTTCCATAGTTTTCCTTCTTAGGAGAGAGAGTGTCCATAAACAGAAGCCTTTGAACTGTTTCTCCACAAACTATGTTCTCCGATAATTATGTAATCTTGAATTTGGTAACCAGTAAGACCTCTAGGCAAACTTCCAGATATTTGGCTGTGATTTGGTTCGGCGAATCAAATGCTGTCCATGAAAAGTTTTCGGAGATACTTATCTTGGGAGACTGTAATGTCCCATGATAACACTTTCTCGAAGCTGCTGTCTGGTCCTTGGCCCATGACACCACGATACTGAATGCAGGCAGGGTTTCCAGGCCACATTCATGAGCCAACATTCTGTCACATCCTAGTGCTGCTCCCTCATGCTAAAAGTAGCATACCCACTGATCAACTAACATTACAGCCTCACTGATTTTCTCACAAAAACAAACCAGGGCTCTTTCATTTGAGTTCTACGTATTTACCAGTTTCTCAAGCTACGACATGCCTATGGTGACATAATTATGAAAACAAAAGCATCATTATGCCATTCAAGTACATTTTAAAACTGTTTTCTTTGCTTCAGTTTCCTAATTTCTAAAATGGAAACAATAAAACAAATTGTCTCTACCATAACCCTCTTCTCTTTATTGAAAATAAAATAAACTCCACTTCATTTTCTTACCTTTAGCGGAGCTTGATCTCTTGGTTTCTCAGAGTTGTTTAGATTTGCCTTTGGCTGATGACTAAGGATTTTGAGCACTGTCTAATGTGCCTTTTTGTCATTTCTGATTCCTCAATTGGTATTTCTCTATTAAGTCCTGTACCCTGCTTTCTAATATGGTTATTTAGAGTGATATATTGTTGGTGGTGTGTCATGTTATCAGCCCAACAGTGTTCATTAGATGAGATTCCCTGATCAGGCGATTATTCAGTTATTCCATTGTTTAAAGTCGGTGGTGACTGTGTCCTTCATTTGTCAGTTCGGTTGCAGGCTCTCAGAAACTGATGATACGAAGCAATATAGATTTTTTTACTTCGTGTAATCATTCGAATATAAAAAAAAAATTCTACGATTACGTAATCAGTAATCACAGGATAACGCAGTGTCCCTCCTTCTCCGGGCACTTCTTCTGGTACTGATCTCCTGCTGTGTCAATCTGACAGAAACCAAATTTGGGATGACACCATTATTACTTACACAAACAAATGAGTTAATAATTGGATATTCCTGCATACTTAACTTTCATAAGATGGAACCAAACTCCAGTGATTGTCAAGGAAGTATAACCTATATAATTAAATAATGCGACACGATTAACTCCCAGGGAGGAATGGGCAGACTCCAGTCATGAATAACAACATCTTCATCGATTTAAATAATTAATATATAATGAAAAATGATTGAATAATGACATGGTGGTGCATACTTAAATCCCACATGGAGTAGTCAGACTGATCTCTTCCTGGAATAATGATGTTTTTAAAAATTAAATTGATAATTAATTAGCTGACGTTTTAAATTAACACTGACGAGGTGGCACCAAAGTCTTAAAACTATCCCTGATGTAATGATCTATTTACAGAGCTAAATGATGAAGTAATGAGATGATGTTACATCATCAACTCACAAAATCTGACTCCAAAAATGACTTAGGGTCCATAACATTACCTGTAATTTAAATACATTAATTAAATGATGAATTATTATTTAATTTCCTAGTTTAACAGGTAAATAAGTAAGTGTACTATTAGATGATGTGATGTTCTGGCACGAAGGACTCCCCTAAGGAAGCTCAAAACTGCAGTGAACACTGAATACATAATGACGGATTTTCATAATTCAATGAATAAACATTAAACAAGTGGATGGTGTTTTATACGTGAAGCCTACAAGATTGCTAAATCCTGAAGTGTCATTGAGTTCTTAATCAGAGATTTGTACAAAAAAATAATAGAATAAAGAGATAATTTCTCATAATTCACCTCTAGAGAGATAGCAAAACGATATCATCATTGATTTAAATAAATAAATAAATAATGAAATCACAAGAGACAATTAACACCATCAAGTTAGATCCAGACTCCACTGTTCCTGGAGTAGAAAAAGACAGATTTTATAAATGAAATAATCTGTTAGATCGTCTGTCACACTTGAGTCACACCAGGTGGCACCAATCTTCAAGGTTCACAGATTATATGATGAAACAATTTAATAATTACATCTTTAAATACATAAGTTGTTGAACTCTTTTGTATCATCAAATCCTGGGCTGACTTTCCAGATATGAAAATTTATGCTACCATCACGGTTTTTTAAAATTCCATTAGTTAATCATCAGATAATCAAACTGTCTTGCCTGAAGAATACTGTTGGCATGATATCTTCACCAGTGCCTGAATCTCTGTTTTAGTGGGGCAAGACCTGAGATAATGGGCCCATTCCTGCCAAAGCAGTAGTAGCCAAAATATTGATATCAGCTGAAAGTTGGCTGCAGCAGTGGCATCACCAGCATTGCAGAGAGAGAGATGGTCTTCCGTGTTGTAGGTTGTCATCTTTTTGCCAGTCTCGGGAATGGTGCTGACCTCCTTGTGCCACTACTTTTCATCGTAGATCACAAACGATGTGAAGATGTGGAGTAAGAGCAGCTAGTCAAAACCCAGACCATCATACTGGCCGTGGTAAGGTCCTTGTACTTCTCGGAGGACACCATGCAATATTCTGGACTAAATCATCTAGTATCCCTAGTACTCCGGGAGATGCATAGATCATTCAGAAAATGTTCTGCTCATGTCTACAACATTCCTATCCTTGTCCGTGACAGATATTTGCACCCTAATCGTAGTCGGTGATGGCATTGTCTGTCGCTTAAATAATATAAATAATAAAATAAGTCAGTAATACCTAACTGTCACAATAAAGAGGAGATGTAGGATTTAGCTGTCAGGGAAGCATGGATAGATTCCAGTCGTGAAGAATGTCATCCTCATCAATTGATGCAATGTATCTTATTATGAGGACATCCTTGTGCCACTACTTCTTCTGTTCGTAGATAACAACCGATGTGAATATGAGGAGGAAGAGCAGGGAGTCAACACCCAGACCACCAAGCTGGGCTTGATGAAGATTTTGTACTTTTCGTGGGGCACCGTGCAATCTTCTGGACCCAATCATCCAGCATCCCTAGTACACTGGGAAAAGCATAGATCATTCAGAAAATGCTCTGCCTATGTCTAAAACTTTCCTAACCTGTCCCTGACAGATATTTGCACCCTAATCGTAGTCAGTGAAGGCATTGTCTGTCGTTCAATTAATTTAAAGAATTACATAAGTCAGTAATAGCTAACTGTCACAATAAAGAGGTGATGTAGCATTTAACTGGCAGAGAATCTTGGCCACACTCCAGTCGTGAGGGATTTCATCATCATCAATTGAAAAAATGAATCATAAAATGTGATTATATTGCAAATTAACACCACAAGAGGGAGCTTTACAGGTCTATTCATAGAATGGAGGATTTTCGGTTTACATAACTTTACAAATATTTACATTAACTTGGGTTTTAACACGAATTGTCAATTTAAATACTTTAATTATGTAATTAGATGATCTGTGGCACCAAATTCCAGGTGTCATGGATGATATAATCATTGTTTTATATAATTAAATAATCAAATAATGAGTTCATGTAACATCATCCACTTCCCTAATGTGGCTCCAAACCAGACTCATGAACGATGCTATCATGATTAATTTAAATATTTTAACTACATAATTGATATTTAGATGGTCTATAATAATTGCCTCCCACATCTTGGAACCATAATCCACTGATCATGGATTATCTAATGTCCTATTTTAATAATCAAATAACAACATAATCAGACAATCAAATGGTCTGCCATACTCGACACAGTTGACTCTCACTTCACTCCAACATAATTGTAGGAAACTCACATGTTCATCCCTTATTTAATCACAGAGTTGAGTAGAAAATGTTTAAATGCTGAACTGTCATTGTGTATGCATGGTTTTTAGCAGATATCACATATTTAATGTTGGACGGCTGTCTCCAAGAGAGATGGACTGCAATCAAATATTCCCCTAAATCTACTCTAGCAAATGGATTATCACCTTCCTGAAGGAAGTTAACAATGGAAAACTCATCTTTTGATGAATGATTGTGAGTCTTGTTATCCTATGTTCCGTAGTTTTTCTTGTTAGGAGAGAGAGCATCCATAAACAGAAGCCTTTGAACTGTTTCTCCACATATTATGTTCTCCGATCATTAGGTAATCTCAAATTTGGTAACCAGTAAAAGCTGTAGGTAAACTTCCAGAGATTTGGCTATGCCTTGATTAGGTGAATCAAATGCTGTCATGTACATTGATGAGTATTTTAAAACTGTTTTCTATGCTTCAATTTTCTAATTTCTAGAATGGAAAAAATACAACGAATGGCTCTACCATAATCTTTTCCTCTGGAATACTACTCTGTTGGGGGGACAAAATGTAATATTGAAATTCTCAGGCAAGTGGATGGAACTTGAAGAAACCATCCAGAAAGAAGTAACACAGGCACAAAAAGAAGGACATGCTATGTACTTGCTCCCATATGGATTTTAGACATAGAGCAAAGGATCACCAGCTTATAATTAACAACACCAGAGAAACTGATACACAAGGAAGATCTAAGAGATTCATATAAGGTCCCTCAATGAAGATGAAAACAAAAATTCTCCAGAGCACAATGGGATTGGGGAGCCCTTAGTGGGGTGGGAACTAGGAGAAATAAAGGGGAGGAGGGGAAACCATGTGGGATTAGGTAGACTGAGTCAGCAGAGGAATAGAAGAGAGAAAAGAAAGAGAAAGATAGAGATAATAAAAGGGGGAGCCATTATAGGATTGAAGAGAAAACTGAACCTAAAGAAATGTCCAAATACCTACGAGAATGACCCCAGTTAAAAATTTGAGCAACAGTGCAAAGGTTGCCATAAATGCCCTTCCCTGATAATGAGATCAACAACTAATTTATCAAACACCATGGAGCCCTCATCTAGTACCTGATGGAAGCATAAGCAAACACCCACAACTAAACACTGAGCCGACTCGAATCAAGATGCAGGCAGAGAGGACAAGGCCAGGCTGCAGAAACACATAGGGACCGTTTACCGCAACTGTCTATGTGGGAATCTATGGAGATTCCCACATGGGCGTCATCAGTCTACTTGCTATTATC
>NW_026125988.1:0-146835 GCF_943737965.1 Phodopus roborovskii | reverse complement strand
ACTCTCTGCGTATTGAGAGTCAGTAACTATATTGAGAGGTTCTTTGAAATCTATAAGTACCTGAGAATGGCTGCAAATTCACCCTTTTGTACAGAATTGTAAGGGCTTTCATTCACTTTGCTATTTTTTCTGGTTTATTATATCCTGCCTTACCCAATTTTTTGCATTAGTGTGAAATGTATGAACTCCAGAAATAGGTGTTTTTAGGTCAATGCGTGGAAGGATCCACATAGTTTTCTTTGAATTTGATTCTCTCAGTTTTGACATAGTTGTTGCCTAATCGTTCCCTATAAAAATTACTGCTATCTCTCTGCCAATATTAAAATTATCTTTCCATGCGGAGGAAATTTCCTCAGTGATTGAGTACTATAATTTCTGCTGGGTCCCTTCCTATTAGCTAATGAAGTCTTAATTTATCTTTTATAATCAAGTCAGCGATCTTTTCTATATATGTTTTTAGTTTTTATTCTGTTTATGTGGTAGAACCATCGATTCTAATATGATATCTTCTCTCTCTGCAAGCAAAATCCCTGAAGGATATTCTCTAGATGGTATTATAACCCAGGAATGGAATCTAGGTTTGAATTCATACTGTCGACATGTGCTTCTAGTATCCCCTTTTCTGCCAATTCTAATTCCTTCTCAGCTTTAGCTAAAAGTATTCTTGGACTATTCAAGTCCTTATCTACTTTAAGGGCCATTTACAGGTTTTTCAAATCATGCCATTGTACTCGAATAATAGTTTTGCAGTTGAGAAATCACTCTTGGTAAATTTTGAAGATCATTAAGAGTCTTGTAGTGATCTCTTCTAGTGTATACTTTTTATGGTCTAATTTTTCTGCTTAGACCTATTTTATATCCTAAGTAGTTGATAGACTCTCCTTTTTGTACTTTTTTTCCAGGTGCGATTTTTAATCCCCAGCACCAGGTAAATCTTCCTTTACTTTCTCAAACATTTTTCTAATATTTATCCTTTGGAGTCATCTAACAATATAATACCCATGTAATGATAGATTATGGAGGGCAAGGGACACAGTTGACAAGACCAAATGGCCTCCCACGAACTGGGAAAATATTTTCATGAATCTCCCTCCCAATAGATATATATATATTTATAATTTATAATTTATATATATATTATAAAATAAGCAAGAAAACAGTCATCAAAACATAAAACAATCCTATTAAAAAGCAGATTTTCAGAACTGAAGGATTTTCAAAGAAATTTAAAAGGTGAAAGACACAAGAAAGTAAATCCACAACATCCTTAGCTATCAGGGAAATGAAAATCAAGAAGACTTTGAGATGCCATCTTACTCCCATCTAGAATGGCTCAAATTAGGAACACCAATGATAACGTTTTGCAGGGGAGGATGTGCTGAAAAGACATTCTTGCTCTGCTGTTCCAGAGTGCAAACTTGCACAGCCATGTTGGAGGTCAGTGTGGCAGTTCCTCGGGACATTGGGAATCAGTCTACCAAACAACCCGGTGATCCCTCTTTTGTCCTTATAACCGGAAGAATCCACATCCACTTCAACTAAGACATGTGCTCAGCTGTGTTCCTGGCTGTATTATTACCTGTCACCCAAGAACCTGGACTCAACCTAAGATACTGATCAACTGAGGAATGGATAAAGAAGATATGGTGGCACATCACATATGCGGCACATTGCTTTGCTGGGCCCCGCAGTGCGAACACTCAGGTATTCACAGAGATGGCTAGAATGGAGCAAAGGTTCATCATCACCAGTCACAGCCTCTTTTCCTTGACTTTCAGGATGATGCACCACTCTTTGGGTCTCTCTGACGACATCTGGAGAGCAGACACCTTGCTATGTTCCAGCACACACGTTCGAGAAGTTATGATGGGCATCCGGAAAATCAGCACCTCCTATTTGCAATTCCTGCTAAATTCAAATAAGAAGGGCTTCAAATGGCAGGACTACCAATGTATAATCGGCTTTCACCTCACACATCCACGCTTCCATAGATACATCACCAAAACCAAGACTCAGGGGATTTCGCCTCCTGAGACACAGCTGCAGAGGCTGAGGTAGGCTGTTGTGTGTTGACTACATCTCCTAGCAGTGTGCTCCATGCACCACTGTCTTTGCCATTTATTGGCTTCTCTGAAAGCTCTGATTCAACAGTCCACATTCCCAGACTCTGTGGTCACTTCTCTCCATCCACACTCTTCCCCTCCATGTCATATTTTTTGACCCACCCTGGTCAATCCTTCCACAAAATCAGCAAATCTCACAACACTCTCATAACATTAAGCTACATGTAGAGTTCTAGGCTGCTTAGGGATAAATGAGATTTTTAGCTTTAAAATAAGCAAAAACCAAACATAATAACAAAATACAGGTTATAAGATGGCCCAAGGGACTGGAGATCCTTAGTAAGATTGTATATCCTCTCATGGAGGCTTGAATGGCTTACCACAAAGTCACTTGCACACAGTGACAGGTGTTCCAATCCCAGCAGTTGTGTTAGTGACTTGAGGATCAAAACAACTCTATTTACCCTGGCCAGGATAACCATTATATGCCCATATCCTCTTACATCTTCCATTCATATCCCCACCTTCAGCCATATTCTGCCATCTGATTGGATAATTGAGCATATCACCACACAATCATACCTGAGCTTTCATAGCTGTGGCTTGTTTGAATCAAAGTGGGAAAGGGAGGAATATAGATTGTACCAAAGACTCAGGTTAACTCTAGCACTAATTCCATGCACAGGCATTGGTGACTCACACCTTTATTCCCGGCACTTGGGGCACAGAGGCAGGCAGATTTCTGTGAGTTCAAGAGAAGCCTGTTCTACAGATTGAATTCCAGTACAGACTGCAATGCAGTACTAAAAAACAATGTCTTGAAAAAACAAAAATTAACAACAAACAAGCAAACAAAGCTTCTCCCCAAGTTTTCAATTCTGAGAATTACTATCATGATGACATGTAGACATTTGTAAGATTTCCATATTCATTGGATCAATGAAGCTCAGCCCTCTCTAAACTCTTTATTCATTTTTGGCTTCAGCACTTAGAAATCTCATTAATCCTCCTACCTGAGCTCAGTGGTATAGCTTGTATGTGACCAGTTTTGATTGGATCTCCCATCACCAAACAGATTGGACTCAGTCTGTGGTAACAGTAAAAACCCATTCTCAAAGTCATCTCAAACTCTAAGCATCTGTCTCTTTATTGTTAAATAATTAGTTTTATTGTCTTTAATCAGCTTTCCATTTTTTATGTAATCATTGACATGACTAGTGGAATCTAACCAGGGCTTCAGTAACCTTCCAAAGTTAGTGGAAGAATAACAAACAAGACATGTTCGTGTTGATTACGTCTACTTTCAGGACAGTTGAACTGAGTTAGATCTTGTTGAAAATTACAAAATCAATTGTGTTTTTTTTTGAGACAGTATTTCTCAGTGGAAGCCTTTTCATTCCTAGTACTAGCTCTAAGACCCGTACTATGCTACCTGACAATTCACAGTATCTGAATTCTTCTAACTCCTATGTGCTGCCAATAATGTTGGGTGCAGCAAGATACATAGCAGACCCCAGAGAAAGCCAGACCACAACCTCAAACCTTCATGTCAGGAAGAAAGGCTATTCCTGTCTCCACAAACTCAGACAAGTTTCATACACCTTCCTCTCCTTAGAGTGGAGAAACCACAAGTTGATATCAATCCCATAACTACCTTTTGCACCTTCAGGGCTAGTATTGGTGCTGACCACTGTGAGCTCCAGGCAATATTTAGGTCTCATGCCTTGAAAACCTGTACTCCACAAAATTTGAGAATTCAAGGAAATGAACCAAATGTCTTGATAATTATCACCAAATTAAAATCAAGAAAGAGACAAACAACATAAATGAACCTAGAAACACCCTGGAAGTAGAAAAGCAGTCTTCAAAGCCTTCCACCACACACACACACAGACACACCCAAAAAGACCAGAACCCAGATGGTTCCGGTCCACAATTCTATGGCAAATCAGGAAGATCTGAGATTTCTTACTCCCCCAAATTGTTTCACATAATAGAAACAGAAAGTTCATTTGCAAACACTTTTTTTTTTTTTTTTTTTTTTGGAGGCCACAATCACCTTGGTATAGGGCCACACAAGAGACACAACTAGGAATAAAAACTACAGACCAATATCCTAATGAATATTGATGCAAAAATACTCAATATAATACTGGCAGAGCAGATCCAACCTTGTCACAAGAAATCTTCCCACCATGAGCAAGTAGGCTTCATCACTGGTATACAGGGGTTGTTTAACATTCTAAAATCTATCAAGGTGATCCACCTTGCAAAAAAACTGAATATAGAAGGCCGATAGTCTGCTTAAGATTCTGAAAAAGCACAGCAAAAATCAACACCTTTTGAGAAAAGGCCTTGGAGCGATCGGGGGTAACAGGAACATATCTAAACATAATAAGAGCACTATTCAGTAATCCAACAGACAATATCAAATTGAGTGGAGGAAGTTTAAGGGGATTTTTCTAAAATCAAGAACAAGCCAAGGCTATCGCCATTCCATATCTCCAATGGCCAATAGCACAGAAATTTTAGCTAAAGCAATAAGAAAACAAAGGTAGATCATGGAGACACAAAATGGAAATAGCCAGAAATCAAACTTTCTCTATTTGCAGATGATATGATAGTTTACAAAATCGAACCCCCACCAAAAACAAAACAAAACAAAAAAAATAAAAAACAAAAAACAAAAACAAAAACAAAAAAAACGAAACAAAACAAAAAAAAAAAAAAAAAAACTAAAGACAAAACACCGTCTTCTACCAGGGAACACAAGGGCTTATAAACACCTTCAGCAAATAGCAGGATAGAAGATATACCCAAGATATTGGGTAGCCCTTCTTTATTCAGACAACAAAGGGGCTGAGATAGAAATCTGAGAAGTATCATCATTTACAATAGCCACATACAACATGGAATACCTTGGGGTAATGCTTACCAAATAAGCAAATGACCTAATAATAAGAACTTTGTGGCTTAAAAGAGAAATTCAAGAAGATAGCAGAAAACAGAAAGGTCTCCCATGCTCTTGGTGGGATGAACTTGTAAAAATGGCAATCTTGTCGAAATCAATCCATAGATACTGTGCCATGCCCATTAAAATCGGCGCATTCTTCAGGAACCTTGAAAGGATAATAATAATGGACTTTATATTGGAAAACAAGAGAACCAGGATAGGCAAAATATCCTGTACAATAAAGGAAGTTCAGAGGTCATCACCATTCCCAACTTTAAGCTCTACTACAGAGCAATCCTCCTGAAAAGGGCCTAGTACTGCCAACAAATAGAGCAGTAGACCAATGGAATTGAATAGAAAATCTGATAATAGCACACACTTTCCAACACCTGATTTTTGACAAAACGGTTAAAACTATACAATGGGAGGAGTAAATCATCTTGAACAAATGATGCTGGCACAACTAGATGATGGTGTGTAGAACTGCAGATAGACCATATCTATCGCCAAGCACAAACCTCAAGTCAAACGGATTAAACAAATCGTAATAAATCCTGCCACACTGAACCTCTTAGAAGGAAGTGGGAGGCACCCCTTGAACAAATTTGTATAGAAGACACCTTCCAAAAACTTAGTTCCAGACACTGAGATTGACAATTAGTAAATAGGACCTCCTCCAAACTGGAAGCTTCTATAAAGCAAAGGACACAGTTGACAAGACCAAATGGCAGTCCACAGACTGGGAAGAGATTTTCACCAACCCTACATCTGACAGAGGGCTGATCTCAAAAAAAAAAAAAAAAAAAAAAAAAAAAAAAGCAAGAAAAAAGCCATGAAAACACCAAATAACCCTATTAAAAAACGGGGTACAGAAATGAAGAGTATTCTTAATGGAGGAATTCAAAATGGCCGAAAGACACGAAGTGAAGTGATCAACATCCTTGACTATCAGGGAAGTGCAAATCAAAAGAACTTTGAGATACCATCTTACTCCTGCCAGAATGGCTAAAATTGGGGAACAACAATGACATCTTATGCTGGAGAGGATGTGGAGAAAGGGGAAGCACTCCTTCTCTGCTGCTGAGAGTGCAAACTTACACAGCCAATTTGGATGTCAGTGTAGCAGTTCCTCAGGAAATTGGGAATCAGTCTACCACAGGACCCGCTGATCCCTCTCTTAGTCCCATATACCCAAAGGATGCACATCCATGCAACAGAGACATGTGCTCAACTGTGTTCGTGGGTGCATTAAGCGTAGCAGCAAGAACGTGGTTGCAACCTAGATGCCCCTCAACTGAAGAATGGATAAAGAAGATATAATGGCACATCTACACAATGGAATACTACTCTGTAGGGGAAAGAAAAAAACAATGGAATCTTGAAATTCTCAGGCAAGAGGATGGAACTTGAAGAAACCATCCTGAAAGAGTAACACAGTCACAAGAAGGACATGCTATGTACTTGCTCACATGTGTATTTTAGACATAGAGCAAAGGATCACCAGCATGTAATTGACAACACCAGAGAAACTGATACAGAAGGAAGATCTAAGATATTTATATAATGTCCCTCAATGAAAATGGAAACAAAAAATTCTCCAGAGCACAAGGGGATTTAGGGGGCAGTTAGTGTGGTGGGGACTAGGAGAAATAGAGGGGAGGGAGGGGTGAAATCCAAGTGGGATTAGGAAAGACTGAGTCAGACAGAGGAATAGAAGAGAAAAGAGAGAGAAAGAGAAAGAGAGAGACCATAAAAGGGGGAGAATTATAGGATTGAAGAGAAAACTGAACCTAAAGAAATGTCCAAATACCTACGAGAATGACCCCAGTTAGGAGTGTGCATTGCAAAGGCTACCATAAATGGCCTTCCCCTGATAATGAGAAATCAACAACTAATTTATCCAACACCATGGAGCCCTCATCTAGTACCTGATGGGAAGCATGACCAAACACCCACAATTAAACACTGGGCCGAGCTGGAATCAAGATGCAGGCAGGGGGGACAAGGCCAGGCTGCAGAGAACACATAGGGACAGTATACCGGAACTGTCTATGTGGGAATCTATGGAGATTCCCACATGGGCGTCATCAGTCTACTGCTATTATCTTTTTCCTGCTTTGATGGGTTAAAACTGTGGGGATATCCACCTCTAGACTGGCTTCCTGTTTAATACAATAAATTCATTTGTGTTTTTCCATACTTTAACTTTACTTATCTTTAAGAAAATGTCTTTTGAAGGGCATGTGTGTGGAATGTGTGTATGTATATGGGGTAACAGAAGCGCTTCAAGAAACCAGAAATGAATGTCAGATATCTGGTAAGAGGTCCACGTGTTTCTGCCCACTAAGATCAAACACTGGTCCCCAGAGGAGTTATGAAGCACCCTCATTCGCTGAGTCATCCATCATTCCAAGAGTTTCTTTCCGGACTTTATGATGAGATTACATGAAGCTAGGTATAAAAATCCCAGAGTGTGGCACATTGGGTTAGCATCTGCCAGAAAGTGCTAAGAGCAGACGGGTAGAGACAAAGAGACACAAGAGTATGCAAACACAGTGAGCGCAGTGCAGAGTCTGGGATTGTCAAGGGAAAACCTAAGTAAATTAAGAGTGTGCAACACACTCTCTCATGCAAAAGCATTTTTATTGAGCTGATAGGAGACTGTAACGTTAAGGATGGTGGGGAGGCAAGTAATATCAGCAAGTGCCTCTCATAACCACAGAAAGACAGATCTCAGTTGAAAAAGGAGAGGACCGTGCTCTCAACAACAGTTCATTCTACAGTCAATGTTACTCTTCAAAGGAAATATATGTGCACATATTACAAATCTTTATGTAAGTCAGGCAAAGAAAGGGTGGAGGCAGAGACATGGAACACATTTCATCCAGTCCATAGTGCTCATTGTACTATGCTCTGTCTTTATACCCCTCCTATTGTCCATCTGAACTCTCACACACGACTGTGGTAGGGTGGAGTTCACAGTGTTCTCAAATCCCTTTTCCTATCTGAGTTGGGTCTTCACCGTTGGCCCTGAGCAGATAAGCAGGCCCCTGATTATCCATGTCAAAGCTTCTCTCTCTCTCTCCTCTGATTCCATGATATGACATTGTCTCCAAGTATATCCAAAACACCTTGAATGGAAAAGCTCTGTGTCTCTCTAAAGAGTCACTGGAGTCCTTGATTTCCTTTCTCAGGCCAGCAGTAATCTCTCATCCTTTATTCCCAACATGAACATAGGGAGGCCTCTTGGTCATAGACACAGAATCGCCTGCAATCAGACACTTCTTACTCACAAAGTAGACCTCCTTTGGCTGTCTTGTGCTCTAAGAGTGTCCAAGAGCTCAGAACAACATGGACAAATCTGTCTGGCAGGACATCACCAAAGTCATCATACACTTCACCAGGGGCAGGATACATCTCCAAGGTGAGCTGTGCAGGTGGGCAGTGTGCTGAAGCAGCTTCTTAAGGCTGGTCAAAGACAGGAAGTTCTTCATCAAATTCACCTCCACCAGCTGGGAACACTGGCTCAGGGCAGGGAGGATGACATCCATTTGGAGGTCCATGAGCATACAACCCTTCAATTTTAATGTCTGCGGGTAGCTGTCAATCTCTCTGCAGTCTTCCCAGAAGTGGATGACTTAAATCTAAAAGGTGACACCACTCAGGTCCAGATGTGTGAGCCGATGGACGCTTGGGCACTGGGACAGGTAACTCATGTCTGATTCTGATAGTGAGCAGCGAGTGATTGCTAGGGTCTCTAGGGACTCTCCAAGTTCCTACAGAAAGACAAGGCAGATTATCTCAGTAAGTTTAATAGTGGTAGAATGGGGGCACCAACTTCAAGTGAGCAGTGGTTAGTGTGTCCTAATGTCGTTCTGAGATCTTGGTGGAGGTCAATTCCAGAGATGTCTCAGATGGAGAAGTAACAGCACAGGCAAAATCATGTGACTGCTTAGGTCCCCAACCCTGGTTCCTCTACGCTGTCCAAACTCAAAGCCTCATCAGATGACAAATGGGGCCAGCAGGAAGCCAAGAAGAAGACCTGGTGGCAACTCAGAGCCTTCTCTGTGTGTGCTAACATGGTCCTCATAGGTCCCACCTCCTAGCACAGCCTCTGTACTACTGAGAGGTCTTCCCTTGGGCCCACCCTAATCACTTCACTCTCAGTAATTTTCCATTGACTTGGAGCACTACCTATGCTCAGAGAGGCCACAATCCCTGGGAAAATCAGAGAGCGATGTAAACTGTGCATACAGTTCTGAGGACAGTGCTGACATGGGGCAACATATGACTTAAAACACCCTCCCCTCAGCAGGTCAGGTTTCAAGGACCGTTTCTCGGTGATGGTGGCGGAATAGCAGAAGAATACTAAACCAATCAGTGAGGTCTTATCCGTGTGTAGTCACCAGTGGCTGAAGGCCCCAGTGTACACTGATGTTTGCATGTAACACGGAAGAGCTCTTCTCTGGCCTGTGAAACAAGCTCTCTATCCTTCCTTACCTGAGCACTAGTCCAGTCTTGCATTCAGGAGGAAGACACGATTCAAACAGAGATGCTGAAGCTTGTTGGGTTGGGAGAAGTGAGAAACGATCTGTAGAAACCACCGTGTTTCATCTCTTGGTTCCCCACCAACGCAGGGGTGTGAAGACTTCAGAAGAAGGGTTTCTGAAGGTTTTTCATCAGCTAGGCCAGGGGGCAAAACTTTACAAGGGTCCTCAGGTCCCAGCGAGCATTCACTTCCAGTTCCATTATCCGCACGCCAAATAACCTCCAACAACTCTAGGGGTGTTATAGACAAGGCGGGCCCCACAGCTCCAGCTTTTCACAGATCACCTGCAGCACATCTTTTCTCTACTGGGCCCCAGCAGTGGAAACATTTCAGGTATTCACAGAGATATCTGGAATGGATGAAAGGTTCATCCTCACAGTCACAACCTCTTTCCCTGTCTTTCGGGATGGTGCACCACTGGTTGGGTCTCTCGACGACATCTGGAGAGCAGACACCATCCTCTGTTCCAGCCCACACGTTCCAGAAGTTATGATGGGCATCCCGAAAATCAAGCACCTCTAATTTGCAATTCCTGTTGGTCCAGACAAGAGGGGATTCAAAATGGCAGGACTGCCAATGTATAATCGGCTTTCACCTCACACATCCACTTCCCTTGAATGCATCCTGGAAACCAAGACTCAAAAGTTTCCTTTCTAGGGCCTGGCTACAGAGGCCGAGGTAGACTCATTGTGTGTTGACTACATCTCTTAGCAGTGGGCTCCATGCACCACTGTCTCTTTTCATTTATTCACTTCTCTAAGACAGCTCTGATTCAACTCGACCCACATTCTGAACTCTGTAGTCACTTCTCTCCATCAACACTCTTCCCCTCCATGTCACACTTTCTGACTCACCTAGGTCGATCCTTCTGCTGAATCAGCAAATCAAGGCCAGCCAGCACAGCCTTCAAGATCTCCAGGTCAGGAAACTTCATCAGGGCTCCCAAGGGAAGGCATCTGAAAGGCCAGGCTGCCACCATAGCACTTAGGATCTTGGTTTGTTTCCCCTTAAAGGCATCTTTGAATAGCGGTGGGAAGAGCTCCATGGGTAGTTTATTCAGAGCAGAGATAGCCAAGGCTTCATTTTTGAGCAGACTACTTCTTGCCAGCATCTGGAGTGTCAATGGCGAACTCATCTTGACCTTCACACAGACAGGTGCTCTGGGAATATTCAGAGGGAATTAATCCTTTCAGACAAGTCACTTTCAGCAGGACTCTCTGCCCCTTCATAGCGTAAACCCTGCCGGGCTTTGGTCACCTAGTCTAGAAATGTTGCAAAACCCCATATTTCCCCTATTACACACTGTCTGACTTCTCATAGGCATAGGTCCCTCAAAGGCCTCATGCTCATGGACATGAGCCACCATGGCAACAAATCTCCCCGTTATTCTGCTAATCAAAAAACACTGCTCCCCAGAATACTACAACCCTGGGCAATGAGAGGTGGAAAAGTAAACAAGAGCTAGACTCTTTTGTGGGAAATCATCTTCAAATGTCTTTCTTGGATCCACAAGATCAAAGTTAAAAATCCCACTGCCAAGTTTACTTTGCATTCAATCAGTGGGGGTTGTTGGGAGGAATATGTGAAATGGAGACAGTCACTGTCATTTCTAATATTTTAGACCTGCAGCCAAGATGAGCCCCAGACCACTCTTTAGGAGTTTGAGTACTGACAATTTGTCAACTTGATGCTTCGCTGAGACTCATGGCCATCTGTGGGCTTCTACAGAATTTTCTTCATCTTCAGTTAACAAGTCCATAATCACATTGAATTAAATCCTTTAAGCCAGATTGGAGTTGTTGGTCGGTACTTGCTCAGTGTGTCTCAACCCCTGAATATCGCACCCTCATCATTCTCTTAAAGGGCACAGCAGGTTAGCACCTGTGCTCCATGCACCACTGTCTCTTTTCATTTATTCACTTCTCCAAGACAGCTCTGATTCAACTCGACCCACATTCTGAACTCTGTAGTCACTTCTCTCCATCCACACTCTTCCCCTCCATGTCACACTTTCTGACTCACCTAGGTCGACCCTTCTGCTGAATCAGCAAATCTCACAATACTCTCATAACACTAAGCTGCATGTGGGGTTCTAGGCTAACCGGGGCTAAATGAGATTTTCAGCTTCAAATAGCAAAACCAAACATAATAACAAAACCAAGGTTACTAAGATGGCCCGAGGGACTGGAGATCCTTGGTAAGGTTGTATGTCCTGATGGGCTTGAATGGCTAACCTGATCAGCACACACATAAGAGGTGTTCCAATCCCAGCAGTTGTGTTAGTGACTTGAGGATCCAAACAACTCTGTTTAACCTGGCCAGGATAACCCCCTATATGCCCATATCCTCTTACACCTTCCATTCAAATCGCCACCATCAGCCATATTCTGCCATCTGATTGGATAATTGAGCATATCCCCACCCAATCATACTTGAGCTTTCACAGCTGTGGCTTGAGAGAATCAGATGTGGGAAAGGTGTGTGTGGGGGGGGGAGACCAGATTGTACCAAAGACTCAGGTTAACTCTAACACTAGTCCATGCCAGGCATTGGTTTTCTCACACCTTTAGTTTTGCATAGGGGGCACAGAGGCAGGCAGATCTCTGTGAGTTCCGAGAAGCCTATTCTACAGATTGAAGTTCCAGTACAGACTGCATCATTACACAGAAACCGTGTCTTGAAAAAAACAAAAAATTAACAAGGCAAGGCAAACAAGCAAACAAAACTTCTCCCCCAATTTTCAATTATGGGTTACTCCTCATGATGACATGTAGACCAGTTGTAAGATTTCCATATTCATTGGATCAGTGAAACTCAGCCCTATCTAAACTCTTTTTTTTCATTCTGAGCTGACATGGAATCTCATTAATCCTCCCTACCTGAGCTTAGTGGTATAGCTTGTATGTGACCAGTTTGATTGGATCTCCCATCAGGAAACAGATTAAACTGACTCTCTAGTAACAGGAAAAATCCATTCTCGAAGTCACCTCAAACTCTAAGCATCTTTCTCTTTATTGTTAAACAATTAGTTTTATAGTCTATAGTCAACTTTCCATTTTATGTAACCATTGCCAGACCACTGGAATCTAACCAGGGCTTCAGTAACCTTCCAATCTTAGAGGAAGAATAACAAACAAGACATGTTAGTGTTAAGTAAATCTACTTTCAGGACAGAGATTGAGCTGGGTTTGATAGTGTTTAAAATTACAAAATCAATTGTATTTTTTGGAGACGTGTTTGTCAGTGGTCACACCCTACATTCCTGGTACTAGCTCTAAGGCCGTACTATGCTACACTACAACTCACAGAGTTCAGCTTCCTCTAGCTCCCATGTGCTGCCAACAATGTTGAGTGCAGCAAGATACATCGCAGACCCAGAGAAAGCCAAGCCACTACCTCTTACCTTTATGTCAGGAAGAAAGCCCTATTCCTGTCTCCACAAGCTCTCACCAAGTTTCAGCCACCTTCCTCTCCTTGGAGGGGCTGGGGGGACTCTGAAACACACTCCTCAATCCCCATGCTACTACCTTTTATACCTCTCTAGGGCACGGATTAAAGTTGTGACCTCCTGTGAGCTCAAGACAATATTCAGGTCATCACCTTGAAGACCTGTACTCCACAAGGCTTAGAGAATGCAAAGGAAATGAACAAATTTCTTGAAAATTATCACCAAAATAAAATCAATAACAGACAAAAACTTAAATGGACCTATAAACCCCTAACGAAGTAGAAGCAGTCATCAAAAGCCTTCCACCACACACACACACACACACACACACACACACACACACACACACAAACACACACACACCGGGGAGGAGGGGGGAGAGAGAGAGAGAGAGAGAGACAGACACACAAAAAAGACCAGGGCCAGATGGCTTCAGTCCAGAATTCTCTGGAAAATCAAGGAAGATCTAAATTTCCTACTCCCCAAATTGTTCCACATAATAAAAACAGAAAGTTCATTTGCCAAACACTTTTTTTTTTTTTGGAGGCCACAATCACCTTGGTATTCAGGACACACAAAGACACAACTAGGAATAAAACACAGACCAATATCCCTAATGAATATTGATGCAAAAATACTCAATAAATTACTAGCAAACCCGAATCAAAGCATACATCACAGAAATCACCCACCATGACCAAGTAGGCTTCATCACTGGTATGCAGGGGTTGTTTAACATTTAAAACCTATCAAGGTGATCCACCTTACAAAAAAACTGAAAAAGATAACCACCCGATAATCTCCTTAGATTCTGAAAAAGCCTTCAGCAAAAATCAACACCCTTTCACAAAAAAGGCCTTGGAGCGATCAGGGGTAACAGGAACATATCTAAACATATGATGAGCACTATTCATAGACCAACAGACAATATCAAATTGAATGGAGGGAAGTTTAGGGTTTCTCTAAAATCAAGAACCAGACAAGGCTGTCATCTCATTCCATATCCCCAATATTGTACTTGAAGTACTAGCTAAAGCAATAAGAAAACAAAGGTAGATCATGGAGACACAAAATGGAAATGAAGAAATCAAACTTTCTCTATTTGCAGATGATATGATAGTTTACAAAATTGAACCCCCACCAAAAAAAAAAAAAAAAAAAAAAAAAAAAAAAAAAAAAAAAAAAACAAAACAAAAACAAAAACAAAAACAAAAAAACAAAAAAAAAAAAAAAAAAACATCTTCTACCAGGGAACACCTGAGGCTTACAAACACATCCAGCAAACTAGCAGGATACAAGATATTCTCAAAAAGATGAGTAATCCTACTTTATTCAGACAACAAAGGGGCTGAAAGAAATCTGAGAAAATCATCATTTACAATAACCACATACAACATAGAATACCTTGGGGTAATGCTTACCAAATAAGCAAATGACCTAATAATAAGAACTTTGTGGCTTTAAAGAAAGAAATTCAAGAAGATAGCAGAAAATGGAAAGATCTCCCATGCTCTTGGTAGGATGAACATTGTAAAAATGGCAATCTTGTCGAAATCAATCCATAGATACTGTGCCATGCCCATTAAAATCCCAGCACAATTCTCCACGAACCTTGAAAGGATAATAATAATGGACTTTATATTGGAAAACAAGAGAACCAGGATAGGCAAATTATCCTGTACAATAAAAGGGAGTTCAGAGGTCATCACCATTCCCAACTTTAATTACCTACAGAGCAATCCTCCTGAAAAGGGCCTGGTATTGCCAAGAAATAGACCGGTAGACCAATGGAATTGAATATAAAACATGATAATAACGCACACACCTTGAACACCTGATTTTTTGACCAAACAGTTAAAACTATACAATGGGAGGGGTAAATCATCTTCAACAAATGATGCTGGCACAACCCTGGATGATGGTGTGTAGAACTGCAGATAGAACCATGCCTATCGCCATGCACAAACCTCAAGTCAGGGGGATCAAACCCATCGTGATAAAGCCTGCCACACTGAACCTCTTAGAAGAGAAAGTGGGAGGTACCCTTGAACAAATTGGTATAGAAGACCCTTCAAGGGCTTAATTCCAGACATGAGATTGGCAGTTGTGAAATGGGACCTCCTCAAGCTTAGAAGCTTCTATAAGGCAAAGGGCACAGTTGACAAGACCAAATGGCAGCCCACAGACTGGGAAGTTTTTCACCACTCCTACACCTGAAACAGGGCTGATCTCCAAAATATAAAAAAAAGCAAGGAAATAGAGCAGTAGACCAGTGGAATTGAATAGAAAACCTGATATACGCACACACCTTCGAACACCTGATTTTTGACAAAACATTTAAAACTATACAATGGGGGGAGTGATCAGGGGACAGGACCATCCCAGAGTGTACGCTCTAATACACAGCTATAATCCTGAAAACTGCCTGGAATTGCCACAAAAAAAAAGAGCAGAAAACAAAAGTTAGACCAGTGGAATAGAATTAAAAATTCTGATATAAACCCACACCTGATTTTCAACAAAACAGCTAAAAGTATAAAATGGAATGAGGAAAGCATCTTCAAGAGATGGTTTTGGTACAATTGGGTGTTTATAAGACTGAACATAGACCAAAGTCTGTCACCATATACAAAACTCAAGTCCAAAGTTATCAAAGACCCTCAACATCAATGCAGCGACTCTGAACCCCTTAGAAGAGAAAGTAGGAGGTACCCTTGAACAAATTAGTATAGGAGACCGGTTCCTGAACCTAACTCCAGGAGCACAGACACTGAGAGCAACAATTAAAGAATGGGACCACTTCAAATTTAGGAACTTCTGTAAGGAAAAGGACACAGTGGACAAGACCAAATGGCAGCCTACAGACTAGGGAAAGATTTTCACCCATACTATATCAGACAAAGGGCTGATCTGCAAAATATACAAAGAAAGCAATACACTAATCAACAAAACACCAAACAACCATATTAAATAATGTGGTACAGAACTGAAGAAATAATTCTCAATAGATGAAATCAAAAAACCTTAAAAAAAATCTTAAGAAAGTGGTCAACATCCTTAGCTATCAGGGAAATGCAAATCAAAACAACTTTGTGATACCATCTTATTCCTGTCACAATGGCTAATATTAGAAACACCAATGACAACTTATACCAGAGAAGACATGGAGAAATGGGAACACTCCTCTACTGCTGGTGTGAGTGCAAACTCATACACCCATTTTGGAGTTCAGTATAGCAGTTCCTCAGGAAAATGGGAATTAGTTTACCATCCCCTTCTTAGACATATTCCCAAATGATCCACATCCATGCAAAAAGACATCTGCTCAGCTATGTTGATAGCAGCATCTTTTGTAATAGCAAGAACCTGGAAGCAACCTAGATGCCTCTCAATTGAAGAATGGATAAAGAAGATGTGGCACATCTTCACAATGGAGAATACTACTCTGCAGAAAAAAAAATAATGGAATCTTGAAATTCACAGGCAAATATATAGCTCTTGAAGTAACCATTCTAAATGAGTTAACCCAATCACAAAAACATGAACACAGAATATACTCACTCATATATGGATTCTAGAGCTAGATCAATGGATCACCAGCCTATAATTCACACCACCAGTGGAACTAGGATACAAGGTGTATTCTAAGAAATTCATATAAAGTCCCTCACAGAAGGTTGAAAGGAGAAGTCCCCCAGAGCACATGCGAGGTTGGGCGGGGGTCACAGAATGTAGGGAGAATTAGGAGAAAGAGAGTGGGAGGAGGAAAGCAGGTGATCCTATGAAGATTGAGTCAGGGTAGGAATAGAAGACAGAAGATAAAGAGAATGAGAGTGAGAGGGAGAGAGGGAGAGAGAGAAACAGCATAAAAGAGGGGAGCCATTAGTGGTTTAAAGAGAAAACTGAATCTAAAGAAAGGTCTAGAGACCTACAAACCTGTTGCCAACTAACAATTTGAGCAACCATGGAAAGGCTACCATAAATTCCCTTAATGAGTACTGAGATCAACAACTACCTTATTCACCATCAGGGAACCCTCCTCTAGTACTGTTGGAAACAGAAGCAAATACCCATACCTAAACACTGAGTCGAACTAGCATGTAGATGCAAAGGGAGAGGAAAAGACCAGGTTGTAGAAACATACAGACAGATGACCTGAACAAGGAATAGATAACAGGCCCCTACACTGATAACTTGGCATCCAGAATGGGACTGACTCAGGTGTCTCTGAATATGAGTCTCAGCCAGATGGACTGAGCAGTCTTAGGGACCTCAGAGAGTGGATCCAGGATGTATTGTAGTGCAAAAAAGGAACTTGCAGACACATGGAGAGACTCCCTTAACCTAGAAACAGGAGAGAGGTCCTAGCCCCTACTTCAATTGTCTTGACAGATATCCATGACCCCACCAGGATGGCATTGCCATTCATGTGGGATTGGGGGAATGGATGGGAGGGTGGTCAGGGTTCATGAGAGGGCAGCGTGAGGAATGGAGGGAGGGAGAGGGAACTGGGATAGATATGTGAAATAAAAAATAAGTTAGAAAATTAAAAAAACAAAACAAAGAAACAAACAAAAACATCACCCAGGCCAAGAACTAACAGGTTGCTGGTAATGCAGAACACCAGGGTAAACAGCACCAGCTCTTCCTGGTACAGAAGTCCTAAGACATGCTCATCCAGGAGCCATGCTGGGTTGTTGATGGGCTAGGTGCATATGGCCAGCTTTTGGGCAGTCAGAGAGGAGAGGAATTCTGAATCCCTAGCAGCAAATGACCGAAGATGCCCCGGCCCAACCCTCCTCTCCTCAGGTGGCAGTGACTGTGATTGTAGGGACAGGGGTGGGGGTGAGGGGTGGGGAGGTGGAGGATAAGGGGGTGTTGGGGAGAATAATTTTGGTAAAGATTTTTATGTCAACTAAAAAAATACAACTAATAAAATAGATGGTAAATAGATGTGATGGGTATGTGCAAACTTGTTGCAATCAGTCTGAAGCAAAGAAGTAAAAGTTAAATAACAGTGGTCTAGTAGACAGGTCAAAAGGCCTGTAGATTTATAGGTCAATGCAACTCATCAAAGCTGCACAGATAACATCAAAAGGAACTTCAGGTGTTATGAGTATGATTCCAATTCTCTGGGCAATAAAAGCGTAGAACATGAAAAAAGGCTTGGCCAGATCCATAAGAGTCAAAAAGAGATAAAAATAAAATTAAAATAATGAAAGATAACATAAAAGGAGAGCTGGTGTACCCCACATAATCCGAATAAGGACCCAACAGTTAAGAGAGCAGAAGTTGCAGAAAGGCTCAGGGGGAAAGCACCAATGTAAGAATGTACAGTCAGGAATTAAATAAATAAGATGTTCACTTAAGGCATGTACCTCTGAGTAAGAGTCACTGATCAGAAAACAAAGAAAAAGAAAAAGACAAAAGGAGAGATTTTTCTATGCTAGGGATGTCTGAGAAAATCAGAGAAAGAGACTACAGGTAATGTAAAAAGATATAGAGGTTCAAAGAAAAGTCATAAAAAAGTAAGAACAAGATGGAAACTGTTCGCTATGGGCTCTCAATCTACAAACATAAATTTAAGATTAGTAATATGAGTTAAAAATTTTGACCATACTAGGTTAATTGTTTAAAATTTCTGTTTATTTCTCTCATGAAAAATATATGTACTTGGTAAAAGGTCTACCTGTGTTTCCTGTTAGAAACCTGTTTTATTACAAGAATATAGCTAAAACAAAAATGGTTTAAATGTTTTTGCTATCTAGTGCTAACAGCCCTCAGCTCAAAATTTACCTCTGAGTGCTGGTCATTAAATTCAGATTATCAGAAAATCAGATGTCTTTTTAATGTAGATGACATTAGTACTGTTCTATGTCTAAAGCTGTTAAAGATTGAAACTAGTTAATAAGTTACAATTATTAACACTGGAAATTAACATAAATTAACATGCACCAAGGTAACAATAGATTTAAAGGCATAAAGTGTGCTTAAATTAGACATCACAAAAAGAAATTACAGGAAGTTGAATTGTTGTATAAAACAGTTTTTAAATGTTTAAATTCAGAAGGTTACATCATATTTGTGCGTTTTTTACATTGTTAATGTATTACTTAAATCAAAGGGCTGAAATTTAAGATCACAGCCATACACTGTATGTACTAACAAAAAGTGGAGATGCTCATTTTTTTATGCCACTGAAGGCAATCCGTCCTTGTTTTTGCTAAATTTTGTAAGTGTAAGTTACTTGGGTAAACTGAGTCACATAGCTGTTTTATGTTTCCTTAAAGGAGTTTGAAATTAAAATCAGTATTTTTAAAGCTAAATGTGACAATGCAAAGTTCTAGTTTTATAAAAGCTGGTAACCTATTATAAAAGGTTAAGAAACACAAGTTACCGGCAATCCTTATAGATTAACTGTTGGTTATAGTCAAACTAAGTATTAATGATTAATAACAGGAATAAACCTCACTATGTCTCCTATACATGTTGTAAA
The DNA here is from genome assembly GCF_943737965.1 of Phodopus roborovskii. Classification (NCBI taxonomy): domain Eukaryota; kingdom Metazoa; phylum Chordata; class Mammalia; order Rodentia; family Cricetidae; genus Phodopus; species Phodopus roborovskii. The sequence goes on along the minus strand of NW_026125988.1, from coordinate 127,326 downwards.
GTGTAAGCTTAAAGCAAGTAACTTACATCCAAGTCATCTATTAAGATCTACCTAGAAAAACTTCTCATACTACAGAGATCTTTAGAATAAGGCATTTAAATGTTAACTAAAAAGTTGTAATAACATCAAACAAAGATTACAGAACCTAACAATGATCCAAGGTCTCTAAAGTACATCGTGGGGCAGCATGAACTGTTATGACATGGACTGGGAGCAAGATGCTCAAACACAATGCCTGATGCTAGATAGGACCCAGCTCAGACTGTGTTGCAGGGTACTGGATAATTGTCTGTGCCACCTTTGCCTAGACAAAATAACGTCAGAATTTTCCAAGTCCTAGTTACACAGAGAAAAACAACAAACAAGTAACAAAAAATAAGCAAACCAAAATCTCTCACATTATGTACTTGGTGAAAAATTCCCCTCAATGCCATAGACAATTGGTTGTGGTAGGAATATAAGGAATGGTCCCAGCCGTTTTATTTAATATGGCTCCTAAATAAGGATCTAAAAATACAAAGACATAAAACTCCTTTTAGAACAATTATTTGTTAATTATGCATACAGTGTTCTGCCTGCATATATCTGCAGGTCCAAAGAGGGTATCAGATCTCATTATAGATGTTTTTGAGCCACAATGTAATTGTTGGGAATTGAACTCAGGACTTCTAGAAGAGCAGCCAGTATTCTTAATCTCTGAGCCATATCTCTAGCTCAAGACATATAAGTCTTAAAGATATAACAATAATTTACAATGTAAAAATTCAGAGCTTAACTTTTAATTAAGTTCTGAAAGCTATCCAGGAATGACTCCCAGCTGTTTTGTCACAAGCTCAAGGATTTATATTTATTTTGGATGTCATCTATGTGTAAATGTGAAGGACATTTCATCAGGACTAAGGTACTTCTGACCAATCTATACATGGATCTCTCATGACAGAAGAAAAATGTACAAGATTCTAACTCAAATCTGTCATTTTTGCTAGGACTCAAAGGCATAAGTACATTCCTGCTGTTTTACAGATACCCAATTAACGCGGATAAATAAGGATCAGGATAAACAAATAGGCTGAATAGATGTTTATTCAGGGAGAAATAACTTACAACCAAGACAGATGAACACCAGGAAACTCAACCCGATCCTCTCCTGTTTCAGTCACGCTAGCAAGAGAGCTTTTCCTGTCTCTCCCTCTGACCTCCTTCCACAGGTCACTCCGCCCATGGCTCCATGCCCCAATTGGCGTGGTCAGTGCCACAGAAGGACTATCTCACTACACCCGTATCTACTTTTCTATACGATTTAAGTACAGATTGGTGATGATAATATATCTAAAACATTTATGTCATTTTATACAACACAGTTTATATAGGTTTCAGAGGATCAAATGTTGTAAAGCTAGGATCCAATTCTTACTGGTCAAAAGGACTGCCTACAAGCACAACTTGAACCAGTACAGCCAATGTGAATCTTCAACAGGGTGTATAAACTAATGCCTCTGATAATTTTCCATTTCCTAAATCCCCCCTCCATTTTTTTTTTTTTTTTTTGGTTTTTCTAGCATTTTACCCTTCTTGGGCCCAAGAAAACACACTACAAAAGTAAGCAGGAAGTAGTACATGAAAGAATACTTTTCACCTTTTTCCTTGTTGAGATGCTATATCAAAAGAAAACTCCTATACATAGCGGGCTAGGTGACTAACTCCTGTACACCAAAAAAAAAAAAAAAAAAAAACACCAGAATTCTTTTACCTATTGGAGGCCCAAAAATTGGGCCTCTAATGTCAATAGGAAAGAGGGAATGTGATGGAAAAAATAATAACTAAAAGGTATAAAATTAGGACTTATGGCAATAAGGAAAAAATAAAGAGAACAAGAATTTCTGCCAGTTGATAAATTCCTGACTACATTGTACAGAGCCCATATCCTGTTCTCAGGAGAAGTAAAAACAAAGAAAAACATCTAACCTTTCGGGTGTGCTTATCAATGCTACATAAACAAGTGACAGATACTATTAACTTAGATCCATGATGACCTTGTAAATAAACTTTGTACTCTATGAATTGCCTGTATCTTAGAAACCTTGTGAAATGAGACTAGTGGTCTCAATTTTCCCTTTCTGTTTACACTGCTAAAAACCCTTCAAAATTTTAAGCCACTACAATACTTTTCTGAGAGAGTGAGGTCCCAGGTGGCTTGATTTTTAAGAATAAAAACCTTTTGCTTTTGCAGTCAGGAGTCACTTCCTTGGAGGTTGAGGAAACCCATAGTCATAATATTAACAAGCTGCCTAAGGAGGCTTTGTAGGCTATAGAACTCCAGGTGACAGCTATTTGAAAATCAAAACACTGATGTGTCAGGGATATGCCTATATTACTTCCTTCTTACGTTTTCAGTGTTTTTGAGATGCAAATATGCTAAAATGCTAGACAATACCATCAGAAAGAATGGGAATTCAGAAAATCAAACATTTATCAAAGGCATTAGTTTGTAGAACCGTTTGTAGAATTAGTTTGAAGATTCACATCAGCTGGACTGGTTCACCATAAGTCCAGGAAGAACAATATTCAGGAGTAGGCTGTAGTTAGCAACTGATGCTCATCTGCCAGAAGCACAAATAGGCTGCCAAATGTTCAAAGAGGGAACAGAAGTTAAAACGTATATATTTAATTGGAACACTTAGTTCCTTACCTTTAGTGATCAAGAGGGACAGGAAGACCAGGGAGAAAATTCCATCCTCAGGTTAGCTGTACTTATCTGCTGATGGGAGATGTCATTCTGAATATGTTTCTCATACTGGTTAATGAATAAAGCACTGTTGGCAAATAGAAAAGGAAGATAGGAGGGACTAGGAGACAAGGAGGAAAGAGGAAGCAGTAAGGAGGAGTCAAGATGGAGAGACCTGGGAGACCAGAAGCCTGCCCCACTCCCCGGTAAGGAGACCATGTGGAAACACATAGAAATGGGTTAATAATTAAGACAGAGCTAGCCGATAAGAAACAAGTAACTGACTAACAGAATTTTATCTAATTCAGAGTCTTGGTGTGATAATTGGTGCTGACATGCAGGTGGGACAAGACCAGCGGTGGGAGGAAAACCTTACTCCTTACAATCTGCAGTCCTTTTGACCTGTAAGAAGTTTTCCAAGCTTTATGACATTTGATCCTCTGAAGCCAATATAAACTGTGTTATATAAAAGGACATAAAAGTTTTAGATATATTACCATTACCAATCTATGCTGAAACCCATATTGTAGAAAAAGTAGATGTTGAGTATTTGTAATACAGTAGGAATGTACTTATGCCTTTGAGACATATATTCAGGCAGAACACTGTATGCATAATTAATAAATAAATGTTCAAAAACAACTTTTATATCTTTCTATTTTTAGATCCTTATTTAGGAGCCATATTAAGGCTGCCTAACACTGCCAAGCTCACAAAGTTATGGTGAGCCCAGCTATCAATACGGTCAGACCTGAGAAGGATATATTTAATTAAATGACAGGGACCAGTCGATATACTCCTAGCCATAACAAATTATCTATAGCACTGAGGGCAGAAGTTCTTCACCAAGGACATAATGTGGGAGGTTTTTTTTTCTTTGTTTGTCTTTTCTCTGTGGAAGAGGGACATGGAAATCTCTGATCTTATTTTGTCTAGGCAAAGGTGCAAACAATTTTTCAGTACCCTGCAGCCTCTACAATGTCTAAGCTGGGTCCTACCTGGCAGTAGACATTGTATTTGCACACCTTGCACCCTGGTCAGTGTCATAACAATCTATTCTGCCCCATAATCTTCTTTAGAGAGCCTAGGGTCATTGAAAGGATCTGTGATTCTTTGTCTGATATTATTACAGCTTTTTGGTTAACATTTGGATGCTTTATTCAGATCCCTGTAGTATTAGAAGTCTGTCTAGGTATATCTAAATAGACAACTTTGTGTCAGTTACTTGTTTAAGCTTAAACTTTTAGAACATGTATGGGAGACAGAGTGAGGTTTATCCCAGTTATTAATCATTAATACTTAGTTTGATTATAGCCAACAGTTAATATATAAGGATAGCTAGTAACTTGTGTTTCTTAACATTTTATAATAAGTTAAAAACAGCTTTTATAAAACAAGAACTCTGTATTTAAAAAATACTGATTTTAATTTCAAACTCCTTTTAGGGAAACAGGAAACATCTTTGTGACTCAATCTATCTAAATAGCTTATACTTACCAAATGTAGCAAAAAACAAGGACGCATTGCGTTTTGTATCATAAAAAAATGAGCACCTCAACTTTTTGATAGCACATAAAGCTTATGGCTGTGATGTTAAATTTTAGCCCTTTGATTTAAGTACAAACATTAACAATATAATAAAAGCACAAATATCTTGTAATCTTATAAATTTAAACATTTAAATCTGTTTTTAAAAACGATTACATATCCTGTAAAGTATTTTTGTGGTATCAAAAATAAACTGCCCTTTATATATTTAAACCCCTTATGAACTGGGTGATTGTTGAATTTATGTTAATTTCTAGTGTTAATAATTGTAAACTTTTAACTAGTTTCAGTTTTTAACAGATTTGGCTAAAAAAACAGTATATCATATACATTAAAAGACATCTGATTTTCTGATCATCTGAATGTAATGGCCAGAGTTCAGAAATATATTTTGAGCTTAGGGCTGTTAGCATTAGACCACAAAAACATTTAAACTATTTTTGTTTTAGATATATTCTTGTAATAAAACTTAGGTTTATAACAGGAGTCACAGATAGAAGTTTTTTCAGTCATTAACATTTAGTAAGATTTAAAGAAAATATTCTATGATCTATCCTATCTTTGTGAGTCTAAAGTCCTATATGTAACTTTAATCCCAACTAAGGAAAACTGTAACCTTAACTATCAGTCTTCAACTCCATCAAAGAACACACAAGGATAATATATAAACTCTAGAATTGAAAGGGACAACTCACCTGGTCAGATCTGACATTCTTCTGTAATGTTCCATCTTCAACCTATAGGCCATGGTGTATAGAGCAAGTGTAAGGAGTATGTTTTTTTTCGCCCACCACATGGTCTTGTCCCACCGCCGCGCCAGCCCCATTTAACACACTGAGACTCTGTATTAGATATAATTCTGTAGGCCAGGTACTTGTTTCTTATCGGCTAGCTCTGTCTTAAGTATTAACCCATTTCTGTTGATCTGTGTATTTCTCTTACAGGAAAGCCGGCCGGCATACTGCTTTTTCCACACTCTCCATCTTGACTCTCCTCACTACTTTCTCTTTCCTCCTTGTCTTCTATTCCCATCTATCTTGCTTTCCTATTGGCCAACAGTGTTTATTCATTAACGAGTAAGAGAAACATATACAGAATGTCATCTCCCATCATCTCCTCTTTTCTGTCTAAAATAACATGAAGGGTTTTAACCTAAACATAGCAAAATATATAACACAACAATTATCAAGTAAGAATCACAGTTAACAATAGTTAGTCCATTAACATTTAGCAAGACTAAAAGAAACTATTCTATCATCTATCCTATATTTGTGAATCTAAAGTCCTATACGTAACTTATCTTTAAACCTAACTAAGGAAAACTATAACCATAACTATTTGTCTTCAACTCCATCAAAGACCACAAATGTTAATAAATAAACTATAGAAATGACAGAGGCAACTCACTGCCTGGTCACCTGAAATTCTTTTGCAATCTTTCATCTTTAGCCCATAGGCCATAGTGTGTCTAGCAGGCTCTTTAGCAAAGCAGGAGACTTTAAACTGTCTTCTTGTATTGGCATTTTGTCAGTCACTTTTCTCTGTGTCCTGCAGACTGTCTGACAGATTCTTCCATGAAGCAGGAACTCTGTAGTAATGTCCATCTTGAATCAGCAGTCACTTTTCTGTGGGTCCTGCATGTCCAGTTTATACAGTATAAAGTCAAACAGTCCAACAAGAGCAGTATCTTGTCCAAATGGCTAGTTGCTGTATTGAAAGCAAACTCCATAACAAGTTTCTTCTATGTCCATCTTCCATCTTTCTTTTTGACTCAGGTGGTGCTGCCAGGAGCATTTATGTCTCACTGTCACGAAAACCCTAAACCATGTAAATGCCATATTCTGTAGGTCTTTGAAAGGTTTGAAGAATACCTATTTACCTTAAATACATGTCTGTATATCTAGAAATCCTAACTAACTTAACTATAAATTTTAACTATTATAGGTAACTATCTATAATCTGCACAAAATTATACAATATATTTATTACTGAGCTATATAAACACAATACCTAAACAAAGAGAAATATAGATATTACAAAATTGACCTTAAATTGTATCAATAAATGAAAATCCATTCCAAAATGAAGTATTCATATCTATACCATAATCCCCTTTTTACCTTTAAAAAGAGATTGGTTGTTGTCATTAACCATTTATAACCAACACCATATGAATTAAAACAAACTTTTGTAAACAATGAGCAAAATTTTGTTAAATGCATGAGTGAAAGTAGACTTATGCAGATTGCTGGGACCCCATAGCTAATAGGTGTTGCCACTTACTGGACCCTCTGGGCTGCAAGAAACACATCAGCTGGACAAGCGTCATGTGTGTGCCAGCAGAAAATGCAAAGCTGGGGATTGGCAAAAGATGACAACCAGTGAGTACTTTGTCAGGGCTGCTGTGGAGGTAAAGTTGTCAGGCAGAGGCAAATGTCCCACAAGCTGTTGTGTGTCTACCTGGTCAGGTAAGTGACCCTGCCCATTCTGGGATGGTGGGGGAAGGGAGCCACATCTGCGGCCTTGGAGATATCCAGGTCTAGAAAAAAATACAGATCCTGCTTATGACAAAAGATATTGATGCACAATAAGGATAAGGAGAAAAATATAGGATGAATAGATGTTTATTCAGGGGGAAATAAATTACAACACAGACAGATGAACACCAGCAGTTTACTGGTTCCAGGATAGGGTCCCGTCCTACAGGCAAGAGAGCTCTCCCAGTATCCTCCTCAGAATTAGTTCCCCCATGTCAAGTCCAGATCTGTCTCCACCACCAGTGGGCGTGGTCTATGCCACAGCCAAGGACAAGGTGAATATCTCATTACAAATACTGAATTCTCCATTTAATTCATACCTCAAACTTTAGTCAACCAATAGTGGGGCAATGGCAGAGGTGTTCTATTAATATGTATAAAGAGCAAATAGGAATTGCTTCCCCTAATACTAAAGAAACTCCATAACTGCTTGTATTATCTGCCTTAAGGAAGCCCATACTTGCATATATGCCCTGCCTGGAGGGTGTATATAAGCCTGTATGGGCCCAAATATATTGTTTTTAGATAGGAGACATTCAGCATCAAGGCCCAGACACTGTATATTAGGAAAGATAACATTTTAGGGACAATAGGAGGTATCTGAGCTCTCTATACTCATGACGAGTTGGAATGGATTCCCATATAGATTTCAGACAAGACAGGCAGGCAGAATGTGTTACAGAACTGTCAAAGCCACTCAGAGAAGCTTTATATGCAATTAGAGGATGAGATTCATCTTTAACTACTTGGTGGCAGTACACATGTTTAATATCAGAACTGAGGAGGCTGTCAGTAAACAAAAATGAAATACAATAATAAAACAAAACACATAATGAAGAATTAGATACACCTTAATATGAGTCACATCATCTGGTAGTATCCTGCTTGTATAAAGGGTATTGAAGGAGGAGGCTCTCCTTCTGTTGCTGCTTACCCTAGTTATGGCTTCCAAGTATATTAGTTTACTAGATTTAGAGTCTTCTTCTTTGGATTTTTGGTGTACAGTGATGACCAGCTGAGACTTGCACCCTGGTGAACAAAATAACTGCTATAGCCTTCAGATTCCCACTGTTGGACAGCCATTTTTGGACTACCTGGATCACAGCCTATGAGACATTGTAATGAATTCTCTCTACATATATGGAAAGAGTCATCCTGCCATGCCTGTTCATGCAGAGAACCTCGCATATTGCAGTTAGTTTTTGCTTTCTTTTGATTATAACCTGCTCACTGAATGTGTTTTGTCTAAAAATATTGCTCACAAATACAAACTTCCCAGTTCCTTTTCTCTCCAACTATTCAAATTTCTATGAAGACTACTTTTTCATTACTATGCATTTTCCAAGCATTTGCTATGAGTTTCAGGGTGAAACTCCAACATTCATAGAGCCATCATCCACCTTGCTAGCAGGATTAAGAGCAACTATCTTGTTTGTCATCTGGTTCCTGCTTCTCTTTCTTGATTTTAAGTGCCTGTGACAACTAAGTAAAGAGCAAATTCAGTTCACCTAAACTCAGTGTGAAGCTACACATCAATTATCTTTCTTTGTATCCCTAAATCTCTCTGTAGTAATTTGGCTGTACCATCTCAAAGGAGAAACTCCTTATTTACAAACAGCCCCTAGGCCAATCCTCATATCATAGAACAGGTCTTTCACAAGCTGCTTAAAGGGGTATTACTGGCATGGTCTGCCAGATGGTTCAGTTTCCTTCTAGAGAAAAACAAAGTTTGGAAAGATGGGCAAGATGAGCAAAATGACAACAGTTTAAAAAAGTAAACACTGTTTTGTTCAGGGGTTGACTGAGCAAGCAAGCCTTCTGTATAGGTCCTGACTCATAAAAGAGAGAACATAGCTCCTTCTCAAACCCATTAATGAGCTTAGCAGATTGAGTATCAGCCTCAGGAACTAGACTTAGACTTTCAGGTATTGAGAATGAAATAGAACCTCTCCTTTTACATAATGAAGATGCTTAGGAAAGAATGCAATTGCCTACATCCAGGGCCTTTGTGGAGGGGGTTGCTGCATATCCTGTGAAAACAACTCTTCCCACCACATGGAGCTGGGGTTTTCCGTCAGTAAAGCTTAGTCAGTAAAGTACACCAGAAGCAATGAGTTCTCCTCATGATGCAATGTATAAGTAGCCTTCTCATGAGCTGGTCAAATTGAAAGATGACTGCTACGGAATTCTTAAAAGTATCAAATGTCTTCCATCTCCCCCTGAAAGTTGGGAACAGGAAGCTATTAATCATAAGACACTTAATTAGAGTAAGATTTATGTTAAGCAAGACCTCCCTTCCCGAGGTTTTATCTTTTCTGTGTCATGCCTTTCCTTTTTTCCTCATCTTCGGCACCTTTCCCCCAAGACCTGTCAGGAAGTGTAAGCGTCTGTTTTATGTTTCTCATGTACTATTATATAATCGTGGTCCTATCTTTCTATTGAAGACTTTAATTGCCTCCCTGCCCTTACTTGATGTTTCCTATTACTATTTAAATTATTCAAAGTGTCAAATAAGTTGGTAGTAGCTAACTGTCACAATAAATAGGTGACACAGCATTTAACTAGCAAGGAGGAATGGCACAGACTCCAGTTCTGAAGGATGTCATCATCATCAATTTAAACAATTAATCATAAAATGTGAAGATATTGCCCATTAACTCTCCAAGAGGGAGCTTTACAGAACTCTTCATGAAATAGGGGATTATTGGATTACATGATTATACTATTATTTACATTGTCTTGGGTATTATGACCAAGTATCATCTTAAATAATTTAATTATGAATTGAATAATTTGTCACACTTCACACCAGAAAGTGGCACCTAATTCCAGGTGTCATGGATGATATAATCATGTTTTATATAACTGAATGATCAAATAATGAGTTCACGTAACATCATCAACTTCCCTAAGGTGGCTCCAAACCACACTCATGAACAATGCTGTCATCATTGATTTAAATAATTTCATTACATAATTAATATTTAGATGGTATAAAATACCTGACTCTACATTGTGGCACAATAATCCACTGACATGGATTACCTAATGTCCTATTTTCATAAATAAATAATAACATAATAAGAGGATGAAATGGTCTGACTTACTCGACACAAGTTGTGTCTCACATGACTCCCACACGATTGTGTGAAACTCCGTGGTTCATCCCTTAATTAATCACAGAGTTGAGTAGGAAAATGTGTAAATGATGAAATGTCATTGTGTATGCAGGGCCTTAAAAATATCACATATTTAATATTGCATAACTGCCTTAAATAATCCAATAATCCCTAAGTCTACTCTAACGAATGGATTGTCACCCTCCTGAAGGAAGTTAACAGTGGCAAACTCACCTTTTGATGAATAATTGTGAGTCTTATTATCTTTTAGTCCATAGTTTTACTTATTAGGAGATAGAGCATTCATAAACAGAAGTCTTTGAACAGTTTCTCCACAGAATATATTCTCTGATCATAGGTAATCTTGTTTGGGTAACCAGTAATAGCTGTAGGCAAACTTCCAGACATTTGGCTATGTCTTGGTTAATGGAATCAAATGCTGTTATTAAAAGTTTTAGGAAATAGTTTTCTTGGGAGATTATAATGACCCATGACAACACCTCAACGTAGATGCTCTCTGGCTCATGGCCCAGGATACAGAATGCAAGCATGGTTGCCAGGCAACATTTATGGTAAAACATTCTGTCACATTCTCCTGCACCTCCCACATGCTAAAATTAGAATACCCAAAAATGGACAACCCTTACAACCTCACTGATTTTCTCACAAAAACAAAGCAGGGCTCTTTTTTTGAGACATACCAAGTTACCAGTCTCTCAAGCTATTAAATTCCTATAGTGATGTAAGCAAGAAAACTACAGCATCATTATTCCATTCAAGTACATTGATGAGCATTTAAATATATTTTCTATGGTTCAATTTCTCATTTCCAGTATGCAAACAATACCGTTAATCACCTCTACCATACTACTTTTCAATTTACTGAAAACGAAATAAACATCTATTCATTCACTTAACTTTAGATCATCTTGATCACATGGTTTCTCATGTTTTGATATGCATTTGGCTGATGACTAAGGATTTTGAGCACTGTAATATGTTTCTTTAAGTCATTTTTGATTCCACAATTGATAATTCTCTGTAGAGTACTGTATCCCAATTTCTAATGTGGTTATTTAGAGTTATTTAGAATTGGTGGTGTGTCATGTTATCAGCAAAACAGAGTTCATCTGACGAGAATTCCTGATCATGAGATTATTCAGTTATTCCATTTTTAAACTCGGTGGTGACTTTGTCCTTCATGTGTCACTTCTGTTGCAACTTATCAGAAACTGATGATGCAAAACAATACAGATTTTTTTAAATCGTGTAATCATTCGATTGTTAAAAATCTTATATTATGTAATCAGTAACCACTGGATAATGCAGTGTCCTTCATTCTCTGGGCACTGCTTCTAGTACCGATCACCTGCTGTGTCAGTCGAACAGTAGCCAAATGATGGAATAAACAATCATTACTTACACAATCAAATAAGTTAATAATTGGATAGTCCTCCATACTTAACTTTCATAAGATGGAACCAAACTCCAGTGATTGTCAAGGAACTAGTACTTCCTTGCCACGATTAACTCCCATGGAGGAATGCCCCGACTGCAGTCAAGAAGAACACCATCTTCATCGATTTAAATAATGAATATATAATGGAAAATGATTGAAAAATGTCATGGTGGTGCATACTTAAATCCCACATGGGGTAGCCAGACTGATCTCTTCCTGGAATAATGAGGAATTAAGAAAAATATATTGATATTTAATTAGTGGGCATTTTATATTAACACTGACGAGATGGCACCGAAATCCTAAACCTATCAGTGATGTAATGATCTATTTACATAGATAATGAGGAAGAAATGAGATGATGTTACATCATCAACTCCCAAAATCTAACTCCAAAAGGGACTTATGGTCCATAACATTAACTGTATTTTAAATATATTAATTAAATGAAATTATCATTTAATTTCCTACGTAACAGTTAAGGAAGTAAGTGTAGTATTAGATGATGTGATGGTGTGGCACGGTGGACTCCCCTATGGAGGCTCAAACTCCAGTGATCACTGAATACATAATGAAAGATTTACATAAATACATGAATAAACATTAAACACGTGGATGGTGTTTTATGCGTGAAGAATAAATGATGGATCAATAATGAAGAGTCATTTTATTCGTAATCATAGATTTGAACAAAAAAATGAATGAATAAAGAGATAATTTCTCATAATTAACCCCTAGAGAGATAACAAAACGATATCAACATTGATTTAAATAAACAAAGAAATAAAGTAAGAAAGAAATCACAAGATACAATTTAACACCAACAAGGTGGATCCAGACTCCAATCTTCTTGGAGTAGAAAAAGACAGATTTGAATAATGAAATAATCAGATAGTTAGATTGTCTGTCACACTTGAGACACACAAGGTGGCACCAAACTTCAGGGATCACAGATTATATGAAGAAAGAATTGAATAATTACATCTTTAAATATGTAAGACATTGACTTTTTTTGTATCATCAATTCCTGAGCAGACTTGCCGGATATGAAAATGTATGCTGTCATCACGCATTTTTAAAATGCCATCAGTTAATTGTCACATAATCATACTGTCTTGCCTGATGAATTCTGTTGGCCTGACACCATCACAAGCGCCTGAATCTCTGTTGTGATGTGGCAGGATGTGAGATAATGGGCCCAATCCTGGCGTAGCAGTAGTAGCCACAATGTTGATATCAGCTGAAAAGATGGCTGCAGCAGGGGCATCACCAGCATAGATGAGTGAGAGATGTTCTTCCCTGTTCTGAGTCGTCATCCTTTTGCCAGATCTCGGTGATGGTGCCGACCTCCTAGAGCCACTCCTTTTTCTCATGGTAGATCACAACCGATGTGAAGATGTGGAGGAACAGCACATAGTCAACACCCAGACCACCATGCCGGCCTTGGTGAAGTCCTTGTACTTCTCGGAGGGCACCGTGACACCTCCTAGACTCAATCATGCAGCATCCCTCTTGCTCTGGGAGATTCATAGATCATTCCGAAAATGCTCTGCCCATGACTACAACTTTCCTAACCTTGTCGCTGACAGATATTTGCACCCTAACAGTAATCGGTGATGGCACTGTCTGACGTTTACATAATTTAAAGAATTAAAGAATTCATAAAAGCTAACTGTCACAATAAATAGGGGATGTAGCATTTTACTGGCAGGGAAGCATGGCCAGACTCCAGTCATAAAGGATATCATCATCATCAATTGAGTCAATGAATCATAAACTGTGATGACATTGCACATTAACTCCACAAGAGGGAGCATTAGAGGTCTCTTCATGGAATGGATGATTGCTATTTACATAACTATACACATATTTACATTATCTTGGGAATTAAAACAGAATGTCAATTTAAATCATTAATTATGTAATTAGATGATCTGTGGCACCAGATTCCAGGTGTAACAGATGATATAACCATTGTTTTATATAATTGAATAATCAAATAATGAGTTCATGTAACATCATCCACTTCCCTAAGGTGGCTCCAAAGCAGGCTCATGAACGATGCTGTCGTGATAAATTTAAATATTTTAACTACATAATTGATATGAAGATGGTCTATAATAATTGCCTCCCACATCGAGTCACCACAATCCACTGATAATTGATTATCTAATATCCTATTTTAATAATCAAATAACAACATAATCAGAGGATGAAATGTGCTGCCATACTCCACACAATTGTCTCTCAGTTGACTCCCACATGATTGTGGGAAACTCCCAGGTTCATCCCTTGTTTGATCGCAGAGCAGAGTAGTAACATGTTCAAATGCTGAACTTTCATTGTGTATGCAGGATTTTTAGAAGATATCACATATGGCCCTGGCCCTGACCCTGAACTTCCACCTAGCCCTGGCATTGGCCCTGCACCTGGCCCTGGCCTTGGCCCTGCACCTGGCCCTGGCCGTAGCCCAGCACCTAGCCCTGGCATTGGCCCTGCTCCTGCCCCTGGCCCTGCACCAGGCCCTGGCCCTGGCCCTGGACCTGGCCCTGCACCTATGACTGGCCCTGCACCTGGCCCTGGCCCTGGCCCTGGCCCTGACCCTGCACCTGACCTTGGCCCTGGCCCTGCCCTGCCCCTTCACCTGGCCCTGGTCTGCACCTGGCCCTGGCCCTGGCCCTGGCCCTGACCCTGCACCTGACCTTTGCCCTGGCCCTGCACCTGCCCCTTCACCTGGCCCTGGCTCTGCACCTGGCCCTGAACCTGGCCCTGGCCCTTCACCTGGCCCTAGCCCTGCACCTGGACCTGGCACAGGCCCTGCACCTGGCCCTGGCCCTGGCCCTCCACCTAGCCCTGGCATTGGCCCTGCACCTAGCCCTGGACCTGGCCCTGGACCTGGCCCTACACCTATGACTGGCCCTGCACCTGGCCCTGGACCTGACCCTGCACCTGACCTTCGCCATGGCCCTGCACCTGGCCGTGAAACTGGCCCTGGCCCTTCACCTGACCCTGGCCCTGCACCTGGCCCTGGCACTGGACCTGGACCTGCACCTGGCCCTGGCGCTGGCCCTGCACCTGGCCCTACCCCTGGCCCTGCACCTGGCCTTGCACCTGGCCCTGCAACTGGCCCTGGCCCTGCACTGGCCCTGGCCATGGCCCTGGCCCTGCACCTGGCCCTGGCCCTGCACCTGGCCCTGGCCCTAGCCCTGGACCTGCAACTGGCCCTGGCCCTGCACCTGGCCCTGGAATTGGCGCTGCACCTGGCCCTGACCCTGGCCCTCCACCTAGCTCTGGCCCTGGCCCTGCACCTGGCCCTACACCTGGCCCTGCACCTGGCCCTGGACCTGGCCTTGGCCCTGCACCTGGCCCTGGACCTGGCCTTGGCCCTGCACCTGGCCCTGGCCCTGGACCTGGCCCTGGCCTTATCTGCACCTGGCCCTGGCCCTGAACCGGGTCCTCCATCTAGACCTGGCCCTGGCCCTGCACCTGGACCTAGCCCTAGCCCTGCACCTGGCCATGTACCTGGCCCTGGCCCTGACCTTGGCCCTGAACCTGGCCCTGCACCTGGCACTGCCCTGCACCTGGCACTGGCCCTGGCCCTGACCCTGCACCTGACCTTGGCCCTGGCCTGCAACTGGCCCTGGCCCTGCACATGGCCCTGCACCTGGCCCTGAACCTGGCCCTGGCCCTGCACCTTGCACTGCACCTGGCCCTGATGCTGCACCTGGCCCTGTCCATGTCCCTGCACCTGGCCCTGGACCTGGTGCTGCACCTGACCCTGGCCCTGCAACTGGCCCTGGCCCTGCACCTGGCCCTGGTCCTGCACCTGGCCCTGACCCTGCACCTGGCCCTGGCCCTGCACCTGGCCCTGGCCCTGCACCTGGCCCTGTCCGTAGCCCAGCACCTAGCCCTGGCATTGGCCCTGCACCTGGCCCTGGACCTGTCCCTGCCCCTGCACCTGGCCCTGACCATGGCCCTCCACCTAGCCCTGGCATCGGCCCTGCACCTGGCCCTGACCTGGCCCTGGCACAGACCCTGGCCCTCCACCTAGCCCTGGCCCTGGCCCTGCACCTGGCCATGGCCCTGGCCCTGCACCTGGCCATGCACCTGGCCCTGGCCCTGGCCTTGGCCCTGCACCTGGCCCTGGCCTTGGACCTGGCCCTGCACCTGGCACTGGCCCTGCACCTGGCCCTGGCCCTGGCCATGACCCTGCACCTGACCTTGGCCCTGGCCTGCAACTGGCTCTGGCACTGCACATGGCCCTGGCCCTGCATCTGGCCCTGCACCTGGCCCAGACCCTGCACCTGGCCCTGAACCTGGCCCTGGCCCTACACCTGGCCCTGATATGGCCCTGCCCTGGCCCTGCACCTGGCCCTGCACCTGGCCCTGGACCTGCACCTGACCCTGGATCTGCACCTGGCCCTGGCCCTGCACCTGGCCCTGGCCCTGAACCTGGCCCTGGCCCTGAACCTGGCCCTGCACCTGGCCCTGGACCTGTACCTGGCCCTGGCAGTGGCCCTGCACCTGGCCCTGGCCTTGGACTGGCACCTGGCCCTGGCCCTGGCCCTGCACCTGGCCCTGGACCCCACTTGCCCTGGCATTGGCCCTACACCTGGCCTTGGACCTGGCCCTGGACCTGGCCCTCCCGCACCTGGCCTGCCCTGCACCTGGCCCTGGCCCTGCCCTGGCCCTGGCCCCCTGCACCTGGCCCTGGCCACCTGGCCCTGGCCTGCCCTGGCCCGCACCTGGCCCTGCCCTGGCCCTGCACCTGGCCCTGGCCTCCCTGACCCTGGCCCTGACCCTGTCCACCTAGCCCTGGCACTGGCCCTGCACCTGGTCCTGGACCTGGCCCTGGCCTTTGCCCTTTCACTGGCCCTGTCCCTGGCTGTTCTGTCCTTGGCCCTGGCACTGCACCTGGCCCTGATATAGGCCCTGGCCCTGGCCGTTTTGGTCATTACCAGGTGCAGGGCCAGGGCCAGGTGCAAGGCCAGGGCCAGGTGCAGGGCCAGGGCCAGGTGCAGGGCCAGGGCCAGGTGCAGGGCCAGGGCCAGTGCCAGGCGCAGGGCCAGGGCCAGGTGTAGGGCCATGGCTAGGGCCAGGTGCAGGGCCAGGTTTAGGGCCATGGCTAGGGCCAGGTGCAGGGCCAGGGCCAGGTGCAGCGCCAGGGCCAGGGCCAGGGCCAGGGCCAGGGCCAGGTGCAGGGCCAGGGCCAGGGCCAGGGCCAGGGCCAGGTGCAGGGCCAGGGCCAGGGCCAAGGCCAGGTGCAGGGCTATTGCCATGCAAGATACTGGGCCAGGGTCATGGCCAGGTAGAGGGCCAGAGCCAGGGCCAGGTGTAGGGCTAGGGCAGGTCCAGGTGCAGGGCCAGGGCCAGTTGCAGGGCCAGGGCCAGGGCCAGGTGCAGCACCAGGGCCAGGGCCAGGTGCAGGGCCAGGGCCAGGTGCAGGCCCAGGGCCAGGGCCAGGCCCAGGGCGAGGGCCAGCTGCAGGGCCAGGTGCAGGGCCTGGGCCAGTGCGGCCCGGCCAGGGCCAGTTGCAGGGCCAGTGCCAGGGCCCAGTGTAGGGCCAGGGCTAGGGCCAGGTTCAGGGCCAGGGTCAGGTCCATTTGCAGGGCCAGGGCCAGGGCCAGTGCCAGGTGCAGGGCCAGTGCCAGGGCCAGGGCCAGGGGCAGGGCCAAGGCCAGTGCCAGGGACAGAACAGCCAGGGACAGGGCAGTGACAGGGCAAAGGACAGGGCCAGGTCCAGGGCCAGGTTCAGGGCCAGTGACAGAATGGCCAGTGACAGAACCAGGGTGAGAAAAGCCAGGGCCAGAATGGCCAAGGCAATAACTACCAGGGCCAGTTCGTTCAAGCCAGTGTCAGAACGGCCAGTCACAGAACGGCCATGTCCAGAATTGCCATGGCCAGGGCCAAAACGTCCAGGGCCATAACTACCATGGCCAGATTGTTCAAGGCAAGGCCAGAACAGCAAGGGACAGAAAGGCCAGGGCAAGGGACAGACTGGCCAAGTTCAAGGATAGAACAACCAGACCCAGTTCCAGAGTGAGTGCTTGGGCCACAGCAAGAAAGGAAAGGTCCAGGGCCAGGGCAAGGGCCAGGGCAGGGCCAGGGCCAAATCAGCCAGGGCTAAGTCCAGATCAGCCAGGGCTAAGTTCAGAACGGCCAGGGCCAGAAATCCATGGGCAAAGGCCAGAAAGGCCAGGGCCAGAACGGCAAGGGCCAGCGCCAGGGCCAGAAAGTCCTGTACCAGAACCCAGGACCTGCAGGACCAGGTTCAGGGCAAGAAAAGCCAGAGCCAGAAAGGCCAGTGCTAGAATGTCCAGGGCAAGTGCCAGAATGGCCATGGCTTATATGACCAGGCCAGACCCAGAAGGGCCAGGGCCAGTACGGCAAGAGCCAGAATGACCTGGGTAAATGTCATAATGGCCAGGGTCAGGAACATGGCCTGGGCCAGTGTGAGGGGAAGGACAGAACATCCAGGGCCAGTGTGAGGGCCAAGGACAGAACAGCCAGGGCCAGGGCCAGGGTATCAGCCAGGTATAAGTCCAGATCGGCCAGGGCCAGAAATTCCAGGGCAAAGGCCAGAAAGGCCAGGGACAGAATGGCAATGACCAGGGCCAGAAAGACCTGTACCAGAACCCAGGATCTGAATGACCAGGGTCAGGGCAAGAAAAGCCAGAGCCAGAAAGGCCATTGCTAGAATGTCCAGGGCAAGTGCCAGAATTGTCATGGCTTGTATGACCAGGGCCAGGCCCAGAACGACCAGGGCCAGTACGGCAAGAGCCAGAACGACCTGGGTAAGGGTCAGAACGGCCAGGGTCATTAACATGGCCAGGGCCAGTGCCAGGGCCAAGGACAGAACAGCCAGGTCCAGGGCCAGAGCAAGGGCCAGGGCCAGGGCCAGGATGGCCAGGGCCAGGTCCAGATCGGCCAGGGCCAGAACGACCAGGGTAATGGCCAGAACTGCCAGGGCCAGGGCCAATATCAGGGCCATGTCCAGTGCCAGGGCCAGGGACAGAACATACAGGGATAGGGCCAGAGACAGGGGAAAGGCCAGGGCCAAGGCCAGGGTCAGGTTCAGGGCCAGTGACAGAATGGCCAGGGACACAACCAGGGTGAGAAAGGCCATGGCCAGAACGTCCAGGACCATAACTACCATGGCCAGATCGTTCAAGGCCGGGCCAGAACAGCAAGGGAGAGAAAGGCCAGGGCTAGGGACAGACCGGCCAGGTTCAAGGATAGAACAACCAGACCCAGTTCCAGAGCAAATGCTTGGGCCAGAGCAAGAAAGGAAATGGCCAGGACCAGGGCCAGGGCCAAATCAGCCAGGGCTAAGTCCAGATCAACCAGGGCTAAGTCCAGAATGGCCAGGGCCAGAAATCCAAGGGCAAAGGACAGAAAGGCCAGGGCCAGAACGGCAAGGGCCAGGGCCAATATCAGGGCCAGGTCCAGTGCCAGGGCCAGGGACAGAACAGCCAGGGACAGGGCCAGTGACAGGGCAAAGGCCAGGGCCAGGTCCAGGGCCAGGTCCAGGGCCAGGGACAGAATGGCCAGGCACAGAACCAGGGTGAGAAAGGACATTACCTGAATGGCGAGGGCCATAACTGCCAGGGCCAGATCGTTCAAGGCCAGGGCCAGAACGGCCAGGGACAGAACGGCCATGTCCAGAATTGCCATGGCCATGGCCAGAACGTCCAGGGCCATAACTACCATGGCCAGATCTTTCAAGGCCAGGCCAGAACAGCAAGGGGCAGAAAGGCCAGGGCAAGGGACAGACCGGACAGGTTCAAGGATAGAACAACCAGACCCAGTTCCAGAGCAAGTGCTTGGGCCAGAGCAGGAAAGGAAAGGGCCAGTGCCAGGGCCAGGGCCAAGTCAGCCAGTGCTAAGTCCAGATCAGCCAGGGATAATTCCAGAATGGCCAGGGCCAGAAATCCAAGGGCAAAGGCCAGAAAGGCCAGGGCCAGAATGACTAGGGCCAGAGCCAGAAATTCCTGTACCAGAACCCAGGACCTGAACGACCAGGTTCAGGGCAAGAAAAGTCAGAGCCAGAAAGGCCAGTGCTAAAATGTCCAGGGCAAGTGCCAGAATGGCCATGGCTTGTATGACCAGGCCAGACCCAGAACAGCCAGGGCCAGTACGGCAAGAGCCAGAATGACCTGGGTAAGGTTCAGAATGGCCAGGGTCAGGAACATGGCCAGGACAAGTGTGAGGGGAAGGACAGAACAGCCAGGGCCAGTGTGAGGGCCCAGGACAGAGCAGCCAGAGCCAGGGCCACGGCCAGGCCCAGGACCAAGGCCAGGGCCAGGGCCAGGGCATTAGCCAGGCTAAGTCCAGATCAGCCTGGGCCAGAAATTCAACGGCAAAGGCCAGAAAGGCCATGGCCAGAACGGCAATTACCAGGGCCACAAAGTCCTGTACAAGAACCCAGGACATGAACGACCAGGGTCAGGGCAAGAAATCCAGAGCCAGAAAGGCCAGTGCTAGAATGGCCAGGGCTAGGCCCAGAATGGCCAGGGCTTGTACGCCAGGGCTAGGCCCAGAAAGGCCAGGGCCAGGAGCCAGAACGACCTGGGTAAGTGTCAGGACAGCCAGGGTCAGGTACATGGCCAGGGCCAGTGCGAGGGCCAAGGACAGAACAGCCAGAGCCAGGGCCAGGGCCAGGCCCAGGGCCAGGCCAGGGCCATGGCCTGGGCCAGATCTGCCAGGGCTAAGTCCAGATCAGCCAGGGCTAAGTCCAGAACGACCAGGGCCAGAAATCCAAGGGCAAAGACCAGAAAGACCAGGGCCAGAAAGTCTTGTACCAGAACCCAGGACCTGAACGACCATGGTCAGGGCAAGAAAAGCCAGAGCCAGAAAGGCCAGTGCTAGAATGTCCAGGGCAAGAGCCAGAATGGCCATGGCTTGTATATACAGTATATGGCTGTGATTTTAAATCTTAGCCCTTTGATTTAACTACATACATTAACAATGTAATAGAAGCACAAATACAATGTAACTTTCTGAATTTAAACATTTAAAAACTGTCTTATAAAACAATTAAACATCCTGTAATTTCTTTTTTTAATATCAAATTTATACACCCTTCATGTCTTTAAACCTGTTATTACCTTGGTGACTGTTAAGTTTATGTTAATTTCCAGTGTTTCTAATTGTAACATTTTAAGTAGTTTCAATTTTTAACAGCTTTAGACATAAAACAGTATTAATGTCATCTACATTAAAAGGACATCTAATTTTTGGATAATCTAAATTTATTGACCAATGCTCAGAGATAAATTTTGAGCTGGGGGCTGTTAGCATCAGACAGCAAAATGTTTAAAGCAGTTTTGCTTTAACTCTATTCTTGCAATAAACAGGTTTCCAACAAGAAACACAGATCATTTCGACAAGTACATATATTTTTCTTCGGAGAAATAAATGGAACTTTTAAACAGTTAACCTGGTCTGGGCAAAATTTTTAACTCTTATTACTAGTCTTGAATTTATATTTGTAGATATGAGAGCCCACAGCAATCAGTTTACATCTTCCTCTGACCTATTTACTACTTTTCTTTGAACCTCTATATCTTTTAACATTACCTTTCTGCTCAGATAGCTTGGAATTTGCACTCTCCAGCATAGGCCTCTTTAGCAGAGGCCCTGAGATCCATGTCACTGATCCAGCCAGCAGGAATTCAAAGTGGTCCTTCAGAGATAGGCAGATCTCTGAGAGGCACCAAGAACTCAAGTAGAGGGCCAGTGGTGGGTGTCAGAGACCAGGCAGCTGGAAATTAGTCATGGTCCCACATGGAAAGACAGGTCTCCTGAGTTCACAGCCACTCCCAAAATTTCCCAGCCTGGCCTAGGAGTTGATGAGGCAAAATAATTTATGTTTTTACACAGAAAAAGGAAGAAGTCAGCCCTATCTTAGTTTTTGTCTGAGGTAGCATCCATAGGGGAGAGACAATGAAAAAATACATCACGTAAATAAATATCAGAGACAGAGGGCCCAACACACAGACTTACATACAATAGCTCCTCTCAGATTCAGATGACCTGACTCCCATTTCCACAGGAGGGTCTGTAATGTCAAATATTTTACATATGGGAGGTGGCCTCTCCATTAGGATGACTCAGTCCTTGACCAAGTCTTCACACTCAGATACCTCGTTAGTCAAAACCTCCGATGTATCCATGCCTAGATAAGAATTTGAGTTGTACACAAAATTCTCCAGGATTCATCCCTTTAGTGTATCCACTGAGGTGCTATTGACCTGTGTACAGATTGAGATATCCACTGCTGAGCCAGAAAAAAATATTTCAGACAAACAGACAGACATTCAAGAGAACAGGGTGTCTTGGGTGGCTGGAGGAAATCCGTCATGAACCCACAAACTTTGTAGCTCCTGGGTTTCCTCAATGTTCTGTGAAGTTATTTCCAAATGCAAAAGCAAAAGTTTTGAATTGAGAAGAACCAATCATGCTAGGGCTTTACTATATTGGAAGATAAATGCACCTAGTAACAAAAGTGAAAGGGAGGCTTGAGAACACTAGTCTCAGTTCATAGGATTTTCAAGGTTACAGTATTTCATAGAGTACAAAGTTTGACTTCAAGGGCATCACCATTGATTAGCACACCTGCAAGGTTTGGGATTTGGTTTTTTTTTTTTTTTTTTTTTTCCCTATCTCCTGAAAATAGCTAGCATGTGGGCTCTGTATTCTGACGTCAGGAACTTATCTACTAGGAGAGATTCTTGTCCTTTGTATTTTTCCATTCTTGCCATAAGCCCTAATATTTAATTTTTCCATCATTTCACATATAGTAAAATATAAATTGTTAAATGTCTCCAAGCACTGCAGTCTTTCCATGGATGCACAAAAAGCTAATTGAAGTCCACTGAAAAGATGTTTCTACACAGGGCTCCCTGCTCTCAATACCCTGAAGAGATTCAACCCACAAAGTTTTAGTCAGAGTCCTATCATTGATTCCAGGGAGTTTCATGGATCTGATGAAAACCCACAGGAAGGAAAATCTGTCTTCATGTTCCCACTCAGATGTTAGCAGGACCCACCACATGGCTCATATACTGCACAATGTACTCTTCCATCCTGGGGACAGCAGCCCATCACTCACCATGGATTAATGACTGACTCTTCCAACCTATACAATCAACTTCCTGTAGCAGTAATAGAAGAACAGCACACACACAAAAAATGTGCCAGTTCTCCCTCAGATAAAAGCCTGAATCTGGCAATAGGAAGGTCCCTGTACCATTTATGATTGACAGGTCATGAGGAGGGTATGGTTGATTAGTGATTACTGAGTGACAAGAGCACCTTCTATAAGAATGCATTGTCTTTAAAGACACAGCCCAATGATACCTGACCTGGAGTTCCAACCCAGAAAATACCTTTTCTAGGTCAGCAGACATATGCATTTCTACTGCACTGGTCTTGACTCCAATAGCAAACACTGCTCTCTTCCTGCACTCACTCCTTTCTCCTGAAAACAAGGTAGCTAGCTAGCTTGCACAGCCCACTACACAATCACATGATGTGATTATTCCTTGTCCTAACTACTAGCGAGAGATTTCAGCACAGAAAAGGAGATACATGTTCTGTACTTTCCCACTGAGGTCAGATGAACTGAAACCACTTATTTCATGGTTGTCACTGGGCTGCAGACAAGTAGGAAAAAAATAACAGAAAAACAAAAGAAAAGAAAACAGGAACCAGACCTCAAAGAAGAAAATAAGTCTTTCTCCAATCTCAAGGCAGGATGATAGCTCCACTGATTTAGAAACCTGAACACAATCCTGTTCAAGAAGAGAATATTGTATATTTTCTCACCTGTACACTGAGGAAGCTGTGCCAGGTCATCACAATGCTTGTAGAAGTAATCTTCCCAGACGAATTCTCCCAGAGTATTCAAATTACCATGAAGACAACACCTTTTATTATTATTCATTTCACAAGAATTTCAGGAATAAAACTCCCAAATGCATTAGAGCTATCACCCAAGCATCTGACAGGAGAAAGATATATCAATTTCTTTGTGATATGGCTCCTTCCCTTCTTTCTTGGTTTTCTGAAGTGTCTGTGACTATTATATAAAATGTACACCCAGTTCCCCTGACCTTAGACAGAAGCCACAGAACAAACAACTGCTGTGCCATATGCTCTAAAATCTCTCTAAAGTTTTTAATAATCTGAGCAACCTACCCTTTGTTGAATAAGTTAATCATTCCAGTCTGCATTGTGTAATTGTATCTGCAACATCTGCACATTGTGTGGAGGAGGGAGATGATGATCTACACACTACTGGAAGACAATGTGGTTGTCTATTTTAGACAGGGGTGAGTGACATTGAGATTTGTGTCTCTACAGGTGTCTACAACATCTCAGTCTTGAAGCCAGAGCCAAGGAACCCTGTGATGTGTCTTTAAGCTCACGTTCACCCTTGAGGAAGTGCTCTTCATGTTCAAGCTTAACCAACCAGTCAGCAAAACCAGGACAACCTGCCACTCACAGGCATTGCAGGACACTTCCTGTAGCCACATTGTAGGCTTTTATTCTTGCTTTGGGCTTCGTTTTAAGCAGAACAAGTGCCAGTGTATTGATTTCTGCTCTGGGAGTGCTACTGTAGTAAATTGTGAGTGGACCATGGATGAGCACAGAATCCACAACATGGTGAGTGAGGGGATGGATTCTCAGATGGGGAGGATAGGATGGGGAAGCCTGGGAGTTGTTGTGTTGGGCCCTCCAGGTTGCTTGGTGGGAAACTTTGGCCACATTCAGTGTTCTGTAAGGTACCATATGGTCTTAGCAACTCCCCATGCCTGGGTGTTGGAGTATGAATATTTTACATAGTGGAAAGCATTTCATTTCCATCAGAGAGCTTTGTGTAGAAAGACATTGATAGTCAGCACCAGAGTTCTTTTGGTGCACAGGAAGGCAAGTAGCCAAACCTGGAAAGGTCTAACTCCTCCAGAGTCTTCTTCAAATTCTGCAGTAAACATTTAACATTTAGGTACAAGATTCAAGTTTAGTTATTTGTGTGTATCCTGTAAAAGACATTTTGTTTATTTCTGTACATACTTATATTTATTTATTTTTGATTTTTTGATATAGCTTTTTCCTTTTATTGTTACATATTTATTATTTTTTCTTATTTTACATATTGATCACAGTTCCAAGTCCCTCTCTTCCATGCCTCGCAATTCGGCTCCCATCCTATTCCTGCTCCCCCTCCACAGGGAGGGTGATGCCTCCCAGGAGGAGTAAAAAATCTCTCAAGTCATTTGGAGTTGGGACTATGCCCTCCCTCCTGCCTCTAGGCTAAGGGAGTATCTCTGCATTTGAAATATGCTCCCAAAGTCCTTTCATGCTCCAGGGATACATCCTGGTTCCAGGAAGGCAACAAACTTTTTTCTATGTATAACATTTGAGCATGGCATGAAAGTTGCTCTGTATAGCAGTCTAGTCCCAAACTCATAGAGATGGACATACCTCTGACTCCTGAGAGTGATATTATAGTCTTGGGACACTGAACATGTCCATACAATGGCATTCTTGTGTTGATTGCACTCCAATACTTAACTGTGATGTGGAAGAGTAGAATTGTTCATATGAAATACTTTCCTATTTGTAGGGATAGTGAGACCCACAAAATAGAATTTTGCTGAGGGAGTGCTGCCTACAAAATAGCCCAAAGATAAGTAGTGTACTAATAAGGACTGTTTGAGGTTAGGGTGCTAAAATATAGATTTGATCTCTAGGATTGTCCAGGATATTTGGCTCCAAACCATGACAAAGGAGAAACTCCTCATTCACAAAGATCCCCCCAGGCCCATCTCCTTTTGACAAAACAACACTTTTAGAAGCTACTCAGGGGACATTGCTTGGTCACAGTGAACCTTAGGGCCTGTTGTGCCAGAAAGGGACAGTTTTCTAGAGAAAATCATAGTAACAACCAGGTGGATTTGCCTTTGGACTTTTCCATCATGCCCTGAGATATGCAGAATAAAATAGAGCTCCTCCTATAAAAACAAGGAAGATGCTAATGAGGGAATGCAGTTGTCTAGGGCCAGGGCCTTTGTGTAGGTGTTATTTCAGATCCTGAGAACACAACTCTTACTCCTACTGACTTTCTAGTGTTCTCCCCTTTCCTCCCATTTCCTCTTGGAAATAGTAAAGAGGTGGCAATTCTTCATAAGAAGTTTACATAGAATAAGACATAAGTTAAGCAAGACCTCTCTGCCCGAGGTTATATCTTCTCTTTGTTCTGCCTTTCCTATCTTCCTCATCTTCTGGCACATCTGTGTCAGAACCTGTCATTAAAGTGTGACATGCTGTTTCATGTCACTTGGTGTACTATGAAATCATTATGATACTATCTTTTCTGTTGAAAACTTCCATGGCCTTACTGGCCTGACTTGCAATTTTCTGACCCTATTTAAATTCTTCAATTTGTCAGCTGGCATCTGACACTGGAAGAACTTAAAAGTGGTAGCAATTGTGGAATGCAAAATATGATTTAGGAGCCTGACAGTGATGATGAATGCCTTTAATCCCAGCCCTCAGATGGCACATGCAGGCAGATTTCTGTGAGTTTGAGACTAGTGTGCTCTATAGATCTAGCCCCACTACAACTAAGGCTATAGCACAGGGAAACCGAGAAACCCTTTCTCAAAAAAATTATCTGTTGTAGGCTTTCTCTTCTTTGAACATTAGTGAGAGATGGTTGCATGATATCATTACAGAGATTTTTTTCTTTTCTTTTTAGTTTTCTTTTTTTTCTTTTTTAACCTCTTTAGTCTATGGAGTTATTTCTCACTGGAAAGGCAAATTCTAGAACTGCTTTACTCCCAGCATTTTAGAATTAATTTTCTGAAACATGCTTTCTCATTGACAATGGTTGCTTTGATCCCAGTATGTTGCTTTCCAGGGCAATGTATTCTTTCATCTTAAACGCACCTCATTAAATTAAGCGACTGTATACCCTCAGAAGGTAGAAGGATTTTTTTTTTTGGACCAAAGCATCTTAAACACCTAATTTGAGAATATCAATTACTTTTAAGGAGATATTTAATAAACAGAACTCATTAATCTGTAACACTGCACATTGTTTTAAAATATAATCCACCTCTTCATCACAAATGATCTCAATGACAACAAGATAAAAAAGTATGACCCCAGTGTTTTAAAATTGTCAATATGTGTCATGAAGTTGACTGTCCATTGCACTTACAGCAAAAGGATTTGCATGTGGAGCATGGATGCTGCCTTCAGACCATAATAGAAAGAATAGTTTATTGCATGCAGTGCAAGGAGAAACAGGGTGGATATCAGTTGCTGTATCCATCATAAAAAATGGCCGTGATTGGTGCCTTGTGATGGTTTGAATGTGATTGCACCTGTAATCTCATAGGGAATGGCAGTAGTAGAAGGAGGAGCTTTGCTGCAGTGACTTTGGCATTTTGAAAAGAAGACTATCACTGGTCATGGGTTTTGGGGTTTCCTATGCTTTGGATATGGGCAAGTATATAAGATGTCTTACTGAGGCCTGCATATCAAGATGTAGCTAGCAACATATTGTTCTTCAAATCATGCTCCCTTCTATGATTAAAATGGACTCAATTTGTGACACTGTGAGCCAATCCAATTAAGTGTTTTCTTTATAAAATTTGTGGGGGATCTCTTTCTTGGAAGTAGAGTGGGAATAGTTCATTGGAATCATCTTTTAGCAATACATGATCACAGCTCTTTTAACTTTCCACACTCAATAGCTACCAGAGCATGTTTCAGGAAAGTTGAGTTCCTAGGAAAAAAGGAATTTCTTATCTGCTGTTTTCTCAAGGGTGCATGGTGTTTAGTGGGATGACAGGGCAGTTTCCACATGCTGTGGCATTATACATGTGGTCGGAAGCAGAAATTAAATCATTCTTCTGTATTAATTTTTATGTGGGAACATCCAACGGAAAAACAGAGAGTTTCCTTATGGAATTTAACAATATTGCATTCCACATTCAGATTTGTCTTTATGTGTCACACACAGTTTATAAACCAGTGGAAATTGGTCACTAGAATCATCTTTCAACAATACATGCTCACAGCTCTTTTACCTTTCCACACTCACTAGCTACCATAGCATGTTTCAGGAAAGTTGAGTTCCTGGGAAAAAGGAATTACTTATTTGCAGTTTCCTCAAGTGTGCATGGTGTTTAGTGGGTGGACAGGCATTGTACATGTGTTCAGAAGCAGAAATTAAATCATTCTTCTGTATTAATATTTGTGTGGGCATCATGGGGCTTGTTTTTCCCTTAAACCACAAAGAGCCGTGAGAGTTTGCAGAAGCATAGAAAGATATTACCCCCATTTTTAGAGAGAGATCTAAACCATGAGTCATTTCTGTTGGGAAAAATATCAGTACCTGGAGGGTCAGAATCAAAAGAAAGCCAGCATTCTTCTGAATTAATTTTGTGGGAGTTGTGAATTCTTTTTGTTTAGGATCTAAACAGTTATCATGATGGGTAGCTGGTTAACATTGGTCAAGATCTCAGTTTTCCTGGCTGAGTTTCCTCTAGTGTTTTGATAAAAAGTTGATTATATATTCCAGCTTTTGTTTTTGCCTTTGTCTCTGCATCTACCCTTTATCCTTTCCCAAATATTGTATACGTTCTTGATCACCATACATTTGTTGTAAATACAAAGGTCACAGTGTGTCAAAGTATGACCTGAACATTTCCTGGATTTCCTCTGTGTCCATTGTTATGTCCCTATTTTCATTTTTGATTTTGTGAATTGGCATGTTCTCTCTGTGCTTTTTCATTAGTTTATATGAAGTTTTATCTATCTTGTTGATTTTTATGTAAAATCAACCCTTTGATATATTGATTTTTTGCATTGTTTCCCTGGTTTCTGTTTTATTGATTTCAGCCCTCAAATTTATTATTTTCTGGTGTCTACCAATCCAGGATGAGTTTGCTTCTTTTTGTCCTAATGCTTTCATTTGGGGTATTAATTTTCTGTTGTGACTATCCTCTGTTTTTTTCATAGGGGCACATAGTGCAATGAATTTCTCTGGTACCACTGCTTTCAGGGTATCCCATTAGTTCAGGTATGTTGTGTCCTCATTCTTTTTTAATTTTAGGATGTCCTTAATTTCTTTATTACTTCTTTGACGCAGGTATGGTGCAATTGAACATTGTTCAGTTTCCAAGAGTTTGTAGATATTCTGCAATTTGTGTTGTTGTTTTCCAATTTTAAAGCATGCTGGTCATATAAGATACAGGGGACTATTCCATTTCCCTTGTATATGTTGAGTTTGTTATGCTACCTAATATTTGGTCGATTTTAGAGAGGGTTTCATGTGGAGCAGAGAAGAAGTTATATTCTTTTGTGTTTGATTGGAACATTCTATAGATGTCTGTTAAACTCAATTGAGACAAAACTTCTGTTAATTCTTTTGTTACTTTGTTAAGTTTGTGACTGGTGGTCCTATCTAGTGGTGACAGTGGTGTGTTGAAGTCTCCCAATATAAGTGCGTGAGGTTTTATGTGAGGTTTGAGTTTTAGTAGCGATTCTTTTATTAATGTGGTTGCCTTTGTATTTGGATCATAGTTGTTCAGAATTGAGACTTTGTATTGAGGGATTTCTCCTGTGATGGATACAGAATGACTGTTTTCATCTCTTTTGATTAATTTTGTTGTAAGTCTAACTTGTTAGATTTTAGGATAGTCACACCAGCTTGTTTCTTGGGTCCATTTGATTGGAAGATCTTTTCGTAGCCTGAGATAATGTCTATCTTTGAAGCTTAGATGTATTTCTTGTATGCAGCAGTGAGATGCATTCTGTCTCCATATTCATTCTGTTAGCCTGTGTCTTTTTGCAAGCAAGTTAACACCACTAATCTTGAGTGAGAGTAAGGACCATGGATTGTTAATGCTTGTTTGTTTTAGATTTGTTGTTGGCAGGGGTATTGTGAATTTCTTAGCCCTTGATTTGTGGAGAAGTGGATTATCTGTTGCCTACACCTTTGTGAGCATAGTTAATTTCCTTGAGTTGGAGTTTTCCTTCCAAATTTTTCTATATGGCTGGATTTGTAGATATGTATTGTGAAAATCAGGCTTTGTAATTAAACATCTTGTTTTCTCCATCTATAGTGATTTAGAGATTTGTTGGGTATAGTAACCTGGGCTGGCATCTGTGTACTCTTTGTACTTGTACAACATCTGTCCAGGACCTCCTCGCCTTGAGGCTTTCCATGTAGTAGTCAGGTGTATTTTTGATTGGTCTGCCTTTATATGTTACCTGGAATTTTTCCTCCACTGCTCTTTATTTGTATGTTAGATGTTTCGATTATTACATGATGAGGAGTCTTTTTTTTGGTGTTTGGTATGCTCATTGTACTTTCATGGGCATATCATTCTTCAGATTGGGAAAGTTTTCCACAATGATTTTGTTGAATATGTTTTTGGCACCTTTGAGCTGGGCTTCCTCACCTTCCTTTATGCCTATTATTCTTAGGATTGGCCTTTTCACGGTGTTCCACATTTCCTTGATGTTTTGTGTTAAGGATTTGTTGGATTTATGATTTTCTTTGGTCGATGAATCTATTTCCTCTACTTTATCTTCGGTGCCTGAGATTCTCTCTTCCATCTCTTGAATTCTATTGGTTATGTTTGCAACTGTAGTTTCTGATCATTTGCCCAGTTTTTCTATTTCCAGCATTCTTTAGTTTACATTTTATTTATTGTCTCCATTTCCGTTTTAAAATCTTGATCCATTTCCTTCACTTGTTTAATTGTTTTTTTCTGGCTTTCTGTACTTTGTTCAAGAAATTTGTTCCGTTTTTCCATTTTTTGTTTATTTTTATTTCCATTTCATTAAGATATTTTCTCACATCTTTGAGGGCCTCTATCATTTTTTTATGGCAGTAATTTTTAATTTGTTCTTTTCTACTTCATCTGCTTTGTTGATACCGATCTATTTGGTGTAGATTCCATAGATTCTGGTGCTGTTATTCTTGTCGTTCTGTTGTTAGGTGTTTTATTGTATTGCCATCTTCCCATAGCTTCTTCTCCGGTGTTTTTTGGTGGGTCAGAAGTTTGATGTCTGTAGATCTGTATGATCCAAGCTCTCTAGGAGGTCTCTCAAAAGGCAGGGCCCGGCAATGGGGCTATAAGTTCGGATTCCAGGAGAAGACTAGAAATGCAAGTGAAAGATATTGAAGGCTGGGACCCAGAATGTACCTTAAGCTGATAGGCAGATCTAGCCTGGGCTTGACACTCTCCAGACGAGGCCTCTTTGGCAGAGGCCCTACAATTGGGGGTCAAGGATCCACCCTGCAGGAACTCAGAGTGGTCCCATGGAGACAGGCAATTCTCAGGGAGGGACCTGAAAATCCGTTAGAGGACTCTAGCCAAGGCCTGGCAATGGATGACAAATACTGGGCTGATACTCTCGATGGTTCTGCACTGATAGGCAGATCTAGCTGGGACCTATCACTCTCCAGCTGAGGTCTCTTTAGCAGAGGCCCTGCAATGGGGGCCCTTTCACTCATTATTTTAACAATATAAAAAGCCTCATTGAGAAGATTCATTTCTCTAAATCCAATTCTTCACATTTGCTTCATATTACATAAAGTAATTCATATTGTAGGAAACTGTTAAGACTTTAAACATGTAAGTACCTGGGTTACAGGAATGAGTGCTCACAATATTGTATATTCACATGTGAAAATATGTTTGGTTAAAGATTTGATTTAATTTTAATTATGTAATGTCGGTGCATGGATTTGTGTTTGCTCACAATCGTTCCCAAGAATGTTGGCCTCTTGAGAGATTCTTGTAGCAGGAACTACATAATTTTGTCAAAACCCTGACATAGGTCCTGGCAATGAACGTTCCATAATTTTTCTCGTCCATATATCTAACCCTGTCTCTATCCTTTCTCTATCATCTTGATATGAAGTGATAGGGAAGAGCTCATGAAAGAGGAAATCAAAATCATGCAAACAATTTGGGGAAGATTTTAGCCATCATACTTTTCTTTAATTTCAATAATCCAATTTTTTTTTTTTTTTTTTTTTTGGAGCATGGTTCTTACTAAGTTCTCTACACCCAAGATAGGTGACAAACTGGTCAGCCCTTCTGATGTAATCTGCATCCCAAGAGAGAGAAAGAGAGATAGAGAGAGACAGACAGAAAGACAGACAAAGACACAGAGAGAAAAAGACAGCATGAGGAGAGAGAGAGGGAGAGGAAAGAGAGATAATGGGAGCAAAAGAGACATCAACCCAAGCTTCTCCACCTTCTGGTTTCATACTCTGTACCAAAGGCACAGCATATAAGACTGGGGATAAAACCTCCCCTATGATTGTTGGCTATGCTTGAAGCTCTGATTGGCTACCGAAGCCTGCGTTACAGGACTAAATAAGCAGAAAAGACACAGCACTTGAGGGCAGGTTTGGATCAGGACTACCAAACATTCTAAACACTTTGTATAGACAAAGAAGCCATTAGGGTTCCCACGCAACAACCCAGCTCCCTCGGTATGCAGATATTGGTTTAAGTATGGCTTCTTCCTTCTTGCCAGGGATGATATGGAGAGGAAGGATTCAGGAGTTGGTGGGATCACTTTTATCAGGAGGTGTGGTTTACAAGATTTCTGTTAGGCACCATCCTGTAGAACCTCGGCATCTGTTCCTTGAGAGATGGACAAAGCAGGTTGTGTAAACCTTCAGTCTTAACATTAAGCTGAAGTTGGAGAGAGGATGTTTCAAGTCCTGGCAGTATTTAGTAGCATTGTTCCAAGCCCTGCACTCAGGGTGTCAAGGGGGGGCTACCCTGGATTCACCTCACTTCAGACTTCACCCTTGAATGGCATGCCATTGTGTCCCCAGAGTAATGGAAAGGGACAAGGTCTCCTGAGAAAATTGGGAGCATTGGGTGAGGGGAGGGAGAGTCAGGACAAAAAGAATGGGAGAGGAGAAGAAGAGGCATCAAGTAGACTGAGTTTTGGAAACAATAGAGGAGATCAACAAAAGCGATACCACATTAGATGGAGATATAATATGTGGTAAGAGAAATCTGGTACTAGGAAAATTTTCAGAGATCTACAAGGATGACCCAAAATAAGAATATAAGCAATAGTGGAGAGGCTACCTTAAATGCCCTTCCCTATAATTAGATTGATATCTACTTTATAGGACATTCAAGAGCCTTCATCCAGTAGTTGACAGAAACAGAAGCAAACATACTCAGATAAGCACTAAGTGGAACTCCTGGAATCCAGTTGCAGAGAGGGAGGAGTGATAAGTACAGGGGTCAAGACCAAGTTCGAGATACCCACAGAATCACCTAAGCAAAACAATTTGGAGCTGATGCACCCTAGTCTGATATTTGGGTAAACATAATATGACTGACCTAAAACCCCTGAAAGTGCATCTCATTTAGAAGGCCTGGTAAGTCTTCGGGACCTCTGACAGTGGAATGAGGATGTATCCCTGATGTATGAAAGACTTTAGGAGCCCATTCCCCATGGACATATACTCACTCAGCCTAGACACATGTGGTGGGCCTTGTCCCTGCCCAAAATGACTTTGGGGTTGGTGCAGACATGAGAGGGAGAGGGAGCAAAGATGGATATGTAAAATAATGTTGATTCTATTTTAAAAGAATTCATTAAAAGTTAGAAAAATAAATAAGGTGGGGTCAGTATATTAGCTAACATTTGCTGGTGCCATGTCCCTGAAGAGCCAGAGCTTTGGGTAAGTTTATGGACACTGTCCTGAAGCAGTCACAGACTAACTTTGACTGTGTTATTAACACCATACCCCAGGGACCACTTTCATCTTGGGTGACTATAAAATCCTGAAATTCTTAACACCAATCTCTATGAATCATCACTAAAGGCATCTGCCGCCATGACTGGCTTCTTGGCTTCAAGTTTACTTACATTAGAATGACAGGATAAATAACATTAAGAATTACACTTAACTGTATACAAAACCTCTTAACTCTGTGAACCTGGCTGTCACTATTAGCAGTAATAGACAGAACCCTTCCGAGGCATTTGGTGAGTTTTAACAGACTAAATGATAAGGAAAAATGATATTTCCCATATTTGGAAGACAATGGACTTTGAGGCAGAAAATCTGCATTTGTTGGGTACCTTCTTCTGTTACTGGAGTTAGGACCAGAGCCTGTTGTTTGTCTACACTAACAACCAGGCTCAGTCATTCATCATAAGTGAGCCAAGCTAATGAACTAACTTCTCTGTTGACAAGCCAAACTACAATGCCAGCACTCTGAATTCAAGGGGGACAGATATCTCTCATGTCCTAGGACAGACTAATCTATAATGTGAGTTCTATTTAAAACAGGAAGTCACAGTAATACTATACAAAAGTAAAATTAATGAAAATTTAAAGCATATTTATTCAGTTTGAGCACTTATGAAAACAAAAAAGAAAACAGTAAATAATCTATACCAAGGGTCTTAATAGACTTAGAATGCAAATATATGCAAAACAAAATAACAAAGCTAAATATGGAATTTTCCCCATCTCTAAAACACTCACTCGGTTCCTGTTTCTGCTATAAGGTGGTCATATAAGAAGTCAATGTTTCTTTCATAGAGACATTTACATTTGAAAGACTCAAGACTTTTTCTACAATGTGACTCCCTGGAAAATGAGAATTTATGAGTCTACAGTTGCCCTGGTCATAGGCTAAAAGTGGACCCCACAAATTTGACTTATGATCTCCACACAAATGTCATGGTCTAAAAAGTGGTAATCAATTTACAGACACATACATACAACAGAATTTGTTGTGTTTCTTTTTTGGTAAAAATTTCTTCGCCATGGTATTTTATAGCATCTTTGCATAATCCACTTTGAAGGCAGTACTTCAATTTGAAGTACCCATGGGTAAATAGTGAGGACATGAAGACGCGTGGAATTTGAAGTTCTAATTACTTATATTCATATCCACAGCACAATAAGCTATGTTGTGGAGTAATGTCATGTGCCACAGGGTTACTGATGGTGCCTGAGTGAGTTACAGCATTTTTAAGATGCTGATCAAACATAATTCTCCAGCACCTGTGGAGCAAAGTGTTGTGGACAGGAATTTGTAGGACTGTAATCGGAAACACCAGCTCAGTACCATGTACATTTCTGAATCAGTGAGTTTGGACAAGTGGAAGACTATCTATCATTGATGAAAGGAAGACAAATATATAATATGATGTAAGGCAGACAGATTCAATCAATACTGAATGCTCCATTTCATTCATGCACCTGACTTAAGCAGTCAAACAAAGGTGGGGCAGTGGAAGGGGACTTCTATTTATATGTATAAAGGGAAAACAGAATTTGCTTCCCCTAATGCTAAAGGCACTCCATAACTGTACATAATATCTGCTTTCAGGCTCCCAATAGCTGCACTTACTCCCTTTCTTCAGGGTTTGTGTAAACCTGTCTAGTCCCAAATCAACTGTTATTTAGATAGGAGACACTCATCATCAAGGCCCCAGAGGCATATAGCAGGAAAGATAATGTATTAAAGACAATAGGAATTATTGGAGCACTTTGAACTCATGACAAGTTGGAATGGATTCCCATATAGGGGTTGAGAAAGATCAAAGTGGCAGAATAAATTCCAGGACTACCAACACCACACAGAAACCTTGTATGCAAATAGATGATGAGATCTACCTTCAACTCCTTGGTGGCAGTGCACATGTTTAATCCCAGGAAAAAGGAGGCTGCCTGATTTTTCTGTGGTTGAGGACAGCCAGACCCACAGAATGAGTTTCAGGCCTACACAGATAAACTGTGTTTTGATGATAAAAAAGAAAACAAATCGCATCCACCTTCTGGTCGTAGCCTGCACATATAAAGGGTATTGAAGGAGGAAGCTCTCCCTCTTTGGCTGCTTATCCTAGCTCTGGGTACCAAGTTTATTCCTTTACTACCATTTGAGCCTACTTGTTTGAAATCCATCCCAATAAATTAAAGGGCTGTGGTACTCTTCAGATTCCCATTGGTAGTCAACCACTGGTGGAATATCTATATCACAGCTTGCTAGACATTTTAATAAAAACACTTTCTACATATAGGTGAGATTCTTCCAACGTCCCTTTTAATGTAGAGAACTTTAATTAATGCAGCTGTTTTTTTTTGTGTTTTCTTTTTTATCTGATCACTGAATATGTATTGGCTAGCAATATTGCTCACAAATAAATACTTCCTAGTTCAGTTCATGTCTAAATATTCAATTTTCCATGAAGACTACTCTTATTATTATTATTCCTTTGCCAAGTATTTGCTCTCAGGGATAAAACTCTACATCCATGGATCCATTACCCAGCTTTCTGATAAGAGATATATCTATTATATTTTTTGAGACCTGGTCCCTCCTTTTCTTTCCTCATTGTCTGAAGTTCCTGTGACAACCAGGAAAAGCAACTTTAGTTCACATAAATTCAGTGTCAAACAAATACCAAATATCACATTTTGTATCTCTAAATCTCTGTGTAGTAAATAAATATTCTGAGCTCCTTTCCAACATGTTCACCAAGAATAACTCAACCCACTTAAGGATGTATAGTTAGTTAGCCACACTTTGTTTAGGAGGAAGAAAGGAAAATGCCTGTGGACTGCAGGAAGATAGCAGGGGTCATGTATAGGACAAGTGCTATAGAAATGCACATTTCTGCTTATGTAGAAAAGTCATTGACTGGGGTAGAAGGCAATCAGAAACCATTGTAATGAGTACTTTGCAACCATTTGGGAGGTATTCGTATCACTCAGGCCTTACTAGCCATTCAGGCCCCTAGGTGACCTACCTGTCAGAAGAAGTGCAGGGCACTTCTGGCCTGGGATTGAAGAGAAACTGGAGCCAGTGGTTGTGTGTACTGTCCTTTAAGGAAGGGCAATTTGGAAAACCACAGCATGGTGAGTAGAAAGTCTGCTGTCCTCAGATGGGTAATTGCAGATGATGACGTATTGGATCCAGTGTGGAGGGTATTCCCTGGATTTGGGTGGGAAACTCGAGCCAGACTACCTTTCCCCTGAGTTGTCATACAGTCCATAAAATTCCCAGAAGGGAGAGGCAGGCCTCTAAATATCTGTTCTGTGGGCTGTATCAGCTATGAGCACTGGAAGCAGGGAGGTTTGTATAGAAACATCTGTTTAGTCAACTTCTACATACTTTTGGTGCACCCATTGAAAGCATGGCAACAAACTTCCAGAGGCCTTTTAGTTAAGTACCTTTTAGAAGTTCAGCACTTTGAATTTTAATTTTATGTGTAAGATCCATTTATTGTTAATTTTCTGCAGGTTGTAAAAGGCATCTCTTATGTAAGGGTAGCACTTCACTATTGAGCAGTGATGTACAGGAGTAGAATTTGTAACACAAAGGATTTACAAATGCTTTGGAGATAATATGTCTCACAAAGTAGAATTTAACTGAGGTAGGACTGCCTCTAAAACACACAAATATAAGTGTATGCTGACCAGTCCTGTTTGAATTTTGAATCCTAGATACATATTTGTTCACCATGATTTTCCAGACCTTTGACTCCAAACCATTACAAAGAAGCAACTCCTGTTTTAAAACAGCATCTAGTCCCTTACTGATATCAAAAAAACTGTCCCATAACAAGATGCTCACAGAGATTTTAAAGGTCAGCAAGCAATGTTAAGGCCTAGTACGCCATATAGTTGCAGTTTTTCACTCCAGAAAAGCATAGTTCTACCAGATAGGCAATAAGACACTAGATTTTAAAAAGTAAACCAATGATATATGAGTAGCCTGATAAAGCACAGCTTTCATTTAGGTTCTCAGGCAGAGATGAGGAACACTCTTGGGAGAGATAGTAACAGCCTGGGGCTTAGACTTTGGGAGCTTTTCCTAATGGCTTAGTATATTGACAATAAAACAAAGAACCTTGTCTAAAATCAGGTATTTGCTGGGGAGAGCTGGTAATTGTTTGGAACAAAGCCTTTGTGGACAGGTTGCTTGAGGTCTGTAGCTTTAAACTACATAGAGCTATGTTTCTCAATCCCAAGGCCACTGTGGCCTTAGTCAGCAATAATTATGATATACCCTGTGTTCCCCTTGTGCTGCATTGTTTTACTGGGGTTCTCCTGAGTTTGTCCCATTGAATAAGTTTCTACTGACTATACAAAAGTCTCTCCTTTGCTTCCCTTTCATGCCTGGAAGGAGTGTACAAGAGTCTATTCTCCTTAAGAACCTTACTTGGCATTCGGGAAACTTCTCCCCATTCCAGCTTTTTCTTTTTTTCTGTTTTCTTTTCTTTCTTTCTTTCTTTCTTTCTTTCTTTCTTTCTTTCTTTCTTTCTTTCCTTTTCTGTTTTTTATATTTTTTCTACCTTCTACATTTCCCAACAACTTCAACTCAGGATCCTAAATGTGAAGCAGGTCCCTCAGTTTCAGGTATCTGATGTCCTTAAGAAACAGTACTGGGAAAGCATTTGCTGTGTAATCCTCCCATCTTCCTTAGGAGCTAGACATGTAGTGTCCAGTCTCTACTGAAATTGTTCAATATCTAAAATGGAGATTGAACTTAAAATACATTTAAGAAGGATAGAATATATGAAATGCAAAATATATCTAGGTTGGCTCCTGTGTATTTTCCAAGATGCATACATGTTATGTTAGATGTGTTTGTTTTTGTAGATCTCCTCTGTCGGTGAAGTGATCTCCATGGGATGTCATATTAACGCTACAACAGATGCATTTTCATCCTGTTAGAAGAATGTTTATAAGGAAAGCTCTTATGTTGATTCAGGTGGAATTAGTTGAAGTCTGTTGCTCTCCAAACAATGAAATCAAACATTTATAGACAATATTTGGGAATTTGGGCATCGTTCTTTCCAAACTACTTCCTACTGGTAAGAGGCGCTGTCATGGGGGATTCTAAGAAGATGCAGAAATCCTGCCTGTAGTCTGTGAGGCTGCCATGTCCAGCTGTTTTGAATGTACTATCACCTGGTGCTCTGTTTCAGGCAGTCTGGCTTGATCAAACCACAGTAGTCTGGAAAGAATCCACAGCTTTTCATTTTCTGTGGAATCAAAAATAGAAATCCTTTCCCCAGTAACTTGTCCTTCAACTTAAATTTTGGAGTCAAAGCATTTTTTTAATTTAATTTATTATTTTTTGTGTCGATCCCAATTCCCTTTCCATCCCTCCCTCCCTTCCTCCCTTCCTCCTTCCCTTCCATTTACCCTCTCTGCCCTCTCACATGCACTTTAACCACATTCCCCTCCTATCCCCCCACCCCAATTCCATATGTAGGGGAGTGCCATCCAGTACGGGTCATGTAGATCTGACAGGTCATGTGAAGTTGGGACTAGGGCTTCTCACCTGTCTTTAGATTTAGGCAGTTATCCCACCATAGAGGATGTGTTCGCAAAGTCCTTTTGTGCACCAGGGATACATCCTGGCTCCACTTTCTGAGGTCCCTTAGACTGCTCAGTCTTCTGGCTGAGACCCATATTCAGGGGGACCTGAGTCAATCCCGTGCTGCTTTCCTAGCTATCAGTCTGGTGGCCTTTTAGCTACTCCTTGTTCAGGTAAGCTGTTGGTATTTGTTTCTGCCACCTGGTCTTGTCCACTCCATCTGCATTGGGGTTCAACTTCGACTCAGTGTTTATGTATGGGTGTTTTATTTTGTTTCCAACAGGCATTAGTTGAGAGCTCCATGGATAAGTTAATTGTTGATCTCAATCTTTGGAAAGGGCATTTATGGTAGCCTTTCCACGGAAGCTCAAATTGTTAGTTGGCAGCAGTCTTGTAGTTCTCTAGACCATTCTTTTCTTTGTGTTCAAATTTATCTTTAAACCAATATTGGCTCCCTCTTTTATGTTCTCTCTCTCTCTCTCTCTCTCTCTCTCTCTCTCTCTCTCTCCTCCCTGTCTTCTATTCCTAACCAGGCTCAATCTTCCTGGTTGCACATGTTTTCCTTTCCTCCCACTCATATTCTTCTTTCTACATTTGCTACCACCCCCCCCCCAATTCCCCAGAGCTCTGGGAGACTTGTCCCTTTGTAGTTCTGTGACAGATTTTATATGAAACTCTTAGAAAACACCTTGTATCCTAGTTCCTCTGGTGGTGTGAATTATAGCCTGGTGATGCTTTGATCTAAGTCTAAATTCCATATATCAGTGAGTTCATACTGTGTTCCTCTTATTGTGATTGGGATACCTCATTCAGGATGGTTTCTTCAAGTGCCATCTACTTGCCTGCGAATTTCAAGATACCATTTTTTTTTTTTTCTGCAGAGGAGTATTCCATTGTGTAGATGTGCCACATCTTCATTATCCATTTTTCAATTGACATGCATCTAGGTTCTTGCTATTACCAATAGTGCTGCTATGAACATAGTTGAACAGATGGCTTTGTTGCATGGATGTGAACCCTTTAGGTATATGCCTAAGAGGGGCATTGCCGGGTCCTGTGGCAAACTAATTCCCATTTTCCTGAGGAACCGCCATGCTGATCTCCAAAATGGCTGTATGAGTTTGCACTCCCACCAGCAGTGGAGGAGTGTTCCCCTTTCTTCACATCCTCTCCAACATGAGTCATCATTGGTGTTTCTAATTTTAGCCATTCTCGCAGGAGTAAGATGGTATCTCAAAGTTGTTTTGATTTGCATTTCCCTGATAGCTAAGGATGTGGAGCATTTTCTTAATTGTCTTTCAGCCTTCTTGATTTCCTCTACTGAGAATTCTTTCTTCAGTTCTGTACCCCATTTTTTAATAGGGTTCTTTGGTGTTGTGTTGATGAGTATCTTGAGTTCTTTGTATATTTTGGAGATCACACCTTTGTCAGATGTAGGATTGATGAAAATCTGTTCCCAGTCCTTGGGCTACCATTTGGTCTTGTCCACTGTGTCCTTTGCCTTACAGAAGCTTCTAAGTTTGAAGAGGTCCCATTTATTAGTTGTTTCTCCCAGTGTCTCTGCCCCTGCAGTTATATTCAGGAAGCGGTCTCCTATACCAATTTGTTCAAGGGTACCTCCTACTTTCTATTCTAAGAGGTTCAATGTGGCTGGATTGATGTTGAGGTCTTTGATCCATTTGGATTTAAATTTTTGCATGGCGACAGACATGGGTCTATCTGCAGTCTTCTATACACCCTCATCCAATTGTGGTAGCACCATTTGTTGAAGATGCTGTCTTCATCCCATTGTATAATTTTAGCTGTTTTGTCGAAAATCTGGTGTTCATAGGTATGTGGGTTAATATCATGATTTACAATTCGATTCCATTGGTCGACCTTTCTATTTTTAGGCCAATAACATGCTGTTTTCAGAATTATAGCTCTGTAGTAGAGCTTAAAATCAGGAATGGTGATGCCTCCTGACATTCTTTTATTGTAAAGGGTTGTTTTGGCTATCCTGGGTTTTTTGTTTTTCCATATTATGTTGATTATTATCCTTTCAAGGTCGGTGAAGAGTTGTGGTGGGATTTTAATGGTGATTCCATTGAATCTGTAGATTGCTTTTGGCAACATTGCCATTTTTACTATGTTTATCTTATCTATCCAAGAGCATGGGAGATCTTTCCATTTTCTGGTATCTTCTTTAATTTCTTTCTTTAGAGCCATAAAGTTCCTGTTATATAGGTCTTTTACTTGTTTGGTAAGTGTTAAACCAAGAAACTTTATGCTGCTTGTGGCTATTTTAAATGGTGAGGTTTCTCTGATTTCTTTCTCTTTGTTGTCTGAAAAAATAGGGCTATTGATTTTTTTTTTTTGAGTTTATCTTGTATTATGCTAGTTTGCTGAAGGTGTTTATCAGCTGTAGGAGTTCCATGGTAGAGTTTATTGGGTCCCTTATGTAAACTATCATGTCCTCTGCAAATAGAGGCAGTTTGATTCCTTCCTTTCCAATTTGGATCCCATTGATATCCTTTTGTTATCTTATAGCATTAGCTAAAAATTCTAGTACGAAATTGAAGTCATATGGAGAGAGAGGGCTGCCTTGACTTGTTCCTGATTTTAGAGGAATTGGCTTAAGTTTCTCTCCATTCAGTTTGATGTTGGCAGTTGGTTTGCTGTATATTGCTCTTATTATGTTTAGGTGTGTTCCTGTTATCCCTGACCTCTCCAAGACCTTTATCATGAAAGGTTGTTGAATCTTGTCGAAGGCTTTTTCAGCATCTAGGGAGATATTGATATGGTTTTTCTTTTTCTGTTTGTTTATATGGTGGATCATGTTGATAGATTTTTGTATGTTAAACCATGCTTGCATTCCAGGGATGAAGCCTACTTGATCATGGTGGATGATTTCTCAGATGTATTCTTGAATTCGGTTTGCCAGAATTTTATAGAGTATTTTTGCATTGCTATTCATCAGTGTTATTGGTCTGTAGTTATCTTTCTCAGTTGTGTCTTTTTGAGGCTTGGGTACCAAGGTTATTGTGGCCACATAAAAAGAGTTTTGCAATGAACCTTCTGTTTCTATTTTGTGGAACAGTTTGAGGAGTAGTGGTATTAGTTCTTCCTTGAATGTCTGGTAGAATTCTGCACTGAATCCATCTGGCCCTGGACTTTTTTTTTTTTGTTGAAAGGCTTTCGATGACTGCTTCTATTTCATTGCGATTTATTTAAGTTGTTTGTCTGTTCTTGATTTAATTATGGTAAGTGATAGTTATCCAGAAACTTATCCATTTCCTTTGAATTTTCAATTTTTGTGGAATACAGGTTTTCAAAGTATGACCTGAAAAATGTCTGTGTGTCTGTTGTTATGTTCCCCATTTCATTTCTGATTTTGTTAAATTGCATGTTCTGTCTCTGCTTTTTCGTTAGTTTGGATAAAGGTTTGTCTATCTTGTTGATTTTCTCAAAAAACCAACTCTTTGTTGCATTGATTTTTTGTATTGTTTTCCTGGTTTCTATTTTGTTGATTTCAGCCCTAAAGTTGATTATTTCCTGGCGTCTACTCCTGCGTGGTGAATTCGCTTCCCTCTGTTCTAAGGTTTTCAGTTGAGCTGTTAATTCTCTTATGTGACTATCCTCTGTTTTCTTCATATGGGCACTTAGTGCAATGAACTTCCCTCAAAGCACTGCATTCAAGGTGTCCCATAAGTTCGGGTATGTTGTATCTTCATTCTCATTGAATATTAGAAAGTCCTTAATTTCTTTCTTTATTTCTTCTTTTACCCAGGAGTGGTGCAATTGCACATTGTTCAGTTTCCATGAGTTTGCAGGTTTTCTGCTATTTGTGTTGTTGTTGAATTCCAATTTTAAAGCATGGTGGTCCAATAAGATACAGGGTATTCCTATTCTCTTGTATCTGTTGAGGATTGTTATGACACCTAGTATGTGGTCGATTTTAGAGAAGGTTCCATATGGAGCAGAGAAGAAGGTATATTCTTTTGTGTTTGGATGGAATGTTCTATAGATGTCTGTTAACCCCAGTTGAGTTCTTTTGTTTCTTTGTTGAGTTTCTGATTTGTGGTCCTGTCTAGTGGTGAGAGTGGTGTATTGAAGTCTGGCACTATAAGTGTGTGAGGTTTTATATGAGCTTTGAATTTTAATAGTGTTTCTTTTATATATGTGGGTGACTTTGTATTAGGGGCGCAGATGTTCAGAACTGAGACGTTGTGTTGATGGATTTCTCCTGTGATC
Organism: Phodopus roborovskii; assembly: GCF_943737965.1. Lineage (NCBI taxonomy): Eukaryota > Metazoa > Chordata > Mammalia > Rodentia > Cricetidae > Phodopus > Phodopus roborovskii. The sequence continues at coordinate 84,289 of NW_026125988.1, read as the reverse complement.
AATACCAAACTCCAGTGATTTTCAAGGAAGTAATAATTAGATAATTAAATAATGCCACATGATTATCTCCAAGGTAGGAATTGCCAGACTCCAGTCATGAAGGACAACACCCTCTTCGATTTAAACAATTAATATATAATTAAAATAAATGAATAATCACATGGTGGTACATACTTAAGTCCCACATGGAGAAGTCAGACTGATCTCTTCCTGGAATAATGATTTATTTAAAAAATTAAATTGATAATTAATTAGTTGACATTTTATATTAACTCTGACAAGATTGCAACAAAGTCGTAAATCTATGGCTGATGCAATGATCTATTAAATAGCTAATCAGGTACTGTGATGATGTTACATCATTAACTCCCAAAATCTGAATCCAAATGGACTTATGGTCCATAACATCATCCTTATTTTAAATATGTCTTAAAGGATGAATTTTTATTTAATTTCCTAATTTTACAGTTAAATAAGTAAGTATAGTATTAGATGATGTGATGGTATGGCATGATTGACTCCTAAAAGGAGACTCAAAACTCCAGTGATCACTGAATAAATAAGGATATATTTTCATAATTCAGTGAATAATAATTAAGAAGTCGATGATGTTTTATACCTGACTCCTACAAGCTCAAAACTGAAGGGATCATTGAGTTTTTAATCATATATTTGAACCAAAAAATGAATGATTAATGAGATAATTTCTCATAATTCACCCATACAGAGATAACAAAATGATATCAATATTAATTTAAATAAATAAATAATGAAATCACAAGAAACAATTAACACCATCAAGTTGGATCCAGACTCCACTCTTCCTGGAGTAGAAAAAGACAGATTTGAGTAATGAAATAATCAGATAGATAGATCTTCTGTCACAGTTGAATGAAACACGGCAGCACCAAATTTCATGTTTCACAGATTTTATAATGAAATAATTTAATAGTTACATCTTTAAATATAAAAGTAGGTGAACTCTTTTGTATCATCAATTCATGGGCAGACATGGCAGACATGATAAATTATGCTGTCATCACGGATTTTTAAAATTCCATAAGTTAAAAATCAGATAATCATACTGTCTTGCCTGATTAACATCATCACCAGCACATTAATCTCTGTTGTGGTGCAGCAGGACCTGTGCTGATATGCCCATACCTGGCGTAGCAGTAGTAGCTAAAATGTTGCTATCATCTGACAAGATGTCTGCAGCAGGGGCATCGCCAGCAGAGCTGAGAGAGAGCATTTCTTTCGTGTTCTGTGTTATCATTCTTTGGCAAGTTCTCACTGATGGTGCCGACCTCCTTGTGCCACTACTTCTTCTAATCATAGATCACACCCAATGTGAAGATGTGGAGGAAGAGCAGGGAGTCAAACACCCAGACCACCATGCCTGCCTTGGTGAAGTCCTTATACTTCTTGGAGGTCACCCTGGAATCTTCAGGACTCAATCATCCAGGATCCCTATTATTCTGGGTGATGCATAGGTCATTCAGCAACTGCTGTGTCCATATCTGCAAACTTCTAAGCCTTGTCCCTGACAGATATTTGCACCCTAATCGGGATCGATGATATCATTGTCTGTCGTTTAAATCATTTAAATAATTAAATAAGTGAGTAATAGATACCTGTCACAATAAAGAGGCTATGTAGCATTTAACTTACAGTGAAGCATGGCCACACACCAGTCATGAAAGATGTCATCATTATCAATTTAAACAATTATTCACAAAATGTGATGATATTGCACATTATCTCCACAAGAGGGAGCTTTACAGGTCTCTTCATTGAATGGAGGATTATTGGTTTACATAATTACACAAATATTTACTTTAGCTTGGGTATTATTATGAATTGTCAATTTCAATAATTTATGTAATTAGATGATGTGTCATACATGACCCCAATACGTGGCACTAAATTCCAGGTGTCATGAATGATATAATCATTGTTTTCTATAACTTGCCCTGTCACTGGCCCTGTCCCTGGCCTGTCTTGCCCTGGCCCTGGCCCTGGCCCTCCCTTCCCTGGCCCTGACCCTGGCTGTTCTGTCCTTGGACCTGACACTGGCCCAATCCATGTTCCTGACCTTGGCGGGTCTGACCCTTTCCCAGGTCGTTATGTCTCTGGCTGTACTGGCCCGGGCCGTTATGGCCCTGGCGCTGGTCATACAAGCCAAGGCCATTCTGGTCCTTGCATTGGCCATTCAAAAACTGGCCCTGGCCCTGGCCCTGGCCCTGGCCCTGGCCCTGGCCCTGGCCCTGGCCCTGGCCCTGGCCCTGGCCCTGGCCCTGGCCCTGGCCCTGGCCCTGGCCCTGGCCCTGGCCCTGTCCCTGGCCCTGACCCTGGCCCTATCCATGTTCCTGACCTGGGCGGTCCTGACCCTTTCTCGTGGCCCTGGCCGTACTGGCCCGGGCCGTTGGCCCTGGCGCTGGTCATACAAGCCAAGGCCATTCTGGCCCTTGCCCATGGCCTGGCCTTGCCCTGGCCTCTGGCCCTGGCCTGGCCCTGGCCCTGGCCCTGGTCCTGGCCCTGGCCCTGGCCCTGGCCCTGGCCCTGGCTGGCCTGGCCCTGGCCCTGGCCCTGGCCCTGGCCCTGGCCCTGGCCTGGCCTGGCCTTGCCCTGGCCTGCCCTGGCCCTGGCCCTGGCCCTGGCCCTGGCCCTGGCCCTGGCCCTGGCCCTGGCCCTGGCCCTGGCTGTTCTGTCCTTGGAACCTGACACTGGCCCAATCCATGTTCCTGACCTTGGCGGGTCTGACCCTTTCCCAGGTCGTTATGTCTCTGGCTGTACTGGCCCGGGCCATTATGGCCCTGGCCCTGGTCATACAAGCCAAGGCCATTCTGGTCCTTGCATTGGCCATTCAAAAACTGGCCCTGGCCCTGGCCCTGGCCTGGCCCTGGCCCTGGCCCTGGCCCTGGCCCTGGCCCTGGCCCTGGCCCTGGCCCTGGCCCTGCCCCTGGCCCTGGCCCTTCCCTGGCCCTGGCCCTGGCTGGTCTGTCCTTGGACCTGACACTGGCCCTATCCCTGTCCCTGGCCCTGGCCTGGGTCTGACCCTTTCCCTGGCCCTGTCCCTGGCTGTTCTGGCCCTGGCCTGGCCCTGGCCCTGGTTCTATCCTGGCCTTCTGTCCTTCTTGGCCTTCTGCCCTGGCCCTGGCCCTGGCCCTGGCCCTGGCCCTTTTGGCCTCTGCTCTGGCCCTGGCCCTGGCCCTGGCCCTGGCCCTGACCCTGGCCCTGGCCCTTGCCGTGGCCTTTTCTCCCTGGCCCTGGCTGTTCTGTCCTTGGACCTGACACTGGCCCAATCCATGTTCCTGACCTTGGCGGGTCTGACCCTTTCCCAGGTCGTTATGTCTCTGGCTGTACTGGCCTGGCCTGGCCCTGGCCTGGCCCTGGGCCATTCTGGCCCTGGCCCTGGCCATGGCCCTGGCCATGGCCCTGGCCCTGGCCTGGCCCTGGCCCTGGCCCTGGCCCTGGCCCTGGCCCTGGCCCTGGCCCTGGCCCTGGCCCTGGCCCTGGCCCTGGCCCTTTCCCTGGCCCTGACCCTGGCTGTTCTGTCCTTGGACCTGACACTGGCCCAATCCATGTTCCTGACCTTGGCGGGTCTGACCCTTTCCCAGGTCGTTATGTCTCTGGCTGTACTGGCCCGGGCCGTTATGGCCCTGGCGCTGGTCATACAAGCCAAGGCCATTCTGGTCCTTGCATTGGCCATTCAAAAACTGGCCCTGGCCCTGGCCCTGGCCCTGGCCCTGGCCCTGGCCCTGGCCCTGGCCCTGGCCCTGGCCCTGGCCCTGGCCCTGGCCCTGGCCCTGGCCCTGGCCCTGGCCCTTCCCTGGCCCTGACCCTGGCTGTTCTGTCCTTGGACCTGACACTGGCCCAATCCATGTTCCTGACCTTGGCGGGTCTGACCCTTTCCCAGGTCGTTATGTCTCTGGCTGTACTGGCCCGGGCCATATGTCCCTGGCGCTGGTCATAAAGCCAAGGCCATTCTGGTCCTTGCATTGGCCATTCAAAAACTGGCCCTGGCCCTGGCCCTGGCCCTGGCCCCTGGCCCCTGGCCCTGGCCTGGCCCTCTGGCCCTGGCCCTGGCCTTGCCCTCTGCCTGCTTTCTCTCCCTGACCCTGGCCCTGTCCCTGGCCCTGGCCCTGGCCCTTTCCCTGGCCCTGGCCCTGGCCGGCCCTGGCCCTGGCCCTGGCCCTTTGCCTGGCCTTGGCCCTGGCCCTGGCCCTGGCCCTGGCCCTGTCCCTGGCCCTGGCTGTCCCTGGCTGTCCTGGCCCTGGCCTGGCCCAATCCATGGCCCTGACCTTGGCGGGTCTGACCCTGGCCCTGGCCCTGGCCCTGGCCCTGTCCTGGCCCTGGCCCTGGCCCTGGCCTGGTCTTGGACCCTGGCCCAATCCATGGTCCTGGCCTTGGCGGGCTGACCCTTCCCAGGCTGGCCCTGGCTGTACTGGCCCTGGGCCGTTATGGCCCTGGCCCTGGTCATACAAGCCAAGGCCATTCTGGTCCTTGCATTGGCCATTCAAAACTGGCCCTGGCCCTGGCCCTGGCCCTGGCCCTGGCCCTGGCCCTGGCCCTGGCCCTGGCCCTGGCCCTGGCCCTTTCCCTGGCCCTGACCCTGGCTGTTCTGTCCTTGGACCTGACACTGGCCCAATCCATGTTCCTGACCTTGGCGGGTCTGACCCTTTCCCAGGTCGTTATGTCTCTGGCTGTACTGGCCCGGGCCGTTATGGCCCTGGCGCTGGTCATACAAGCCAAGGCCATTCTGGTCCTTGCATTGGCCATTCAAAAACTGGCCCTGGCCCTGGCCCTGGCCCTGGCCCTGGCCCTGGCCCTGGCCCTGGCCCTGGCCCTGGCCCTGGCCCTGGCCCTGGCCCTGGCTGTTCTGTCCTTGGCCCTGACACTGGCCCAATCCATGTTCCTGACCTTGGCCGGTCTGACCCTTTCCCAGGTCGTTATGTCTCTGGCTGTACTGGCCCTGGCCCATATGGCCCTGGCCTGGTGGTCAGACAAGCCAAGGCCATTCTGGTCCTTGGCTCTTGCACTGGCCCTTCCCTGGCCTGGCCCTGCCCTGGCCCTGGCGCCCTGGCCCTGGCCGGCCCTGGCCCTGGCCCTGGCCCTGGCCCTGGCCCTGGCCCTGGCCCTGGCCCTGGCCCTGGCCCTGGCCCTGGCCCTGGCCCTGGCCCTGGCCCTGGCCCTGGCCCTGGCCCTGGCCCTGGCCCTGGCCCTGGCCCTTGCCCTGGCCCTGACCCTGGCTGTTCTGTCCTTGGACCTGACACTGGCCCAATCCATGTTCCTGACCTTGGCGGGTCTGACCCTTTCCCAGGTCGTTATGTCTCTGGCTGTACTGGCCCGGGCCATTATGGCCCTGGCGCTGGTCATACAAGCCAAGGCCATTCTGGTCCTTGCATTGGCCATTCAAAAACTGGCCCTGGCCCTGGCCCTGGCCCTGGCCCTGGCCCTGGCCCTGGCCCTGGCCCTGGCCCTGGCCCTGGCCCTGGCCCTGGCCCTGGCCCTGGCCCTGGCCCTGGCCCTGGCCCTGGCCTGGCCCTGGCCCTGTCCTTGGACCTGACACTGGCCCAAGCCATGTTCCTGACCCTGGCCGTCTGGCCCTTGCCCTGGTCCTTTGTCCTCTGGCTGTACTGGCCCGGGCCGTTTGGCCCTGGCCCTGGTCATACAACCAAGGCCATTCTGGCCCTTGCATTGGCCATTCAAAAAAGGGCCCTGGCCCTGGCCCTGGCCCTGGCCCTGGCCCTGGCCCTGGCCTCCCTGGCCCTGGCCCTGGCCCTGGCCCTGGCCCTGGCCCTGGCCCTGGCCCTGGCCCTGGCCCTGGCCCTGACCCTGGCCTGTTCTGTCCTTGGACCTGACACTGGCCCAATCCATGTTCCTGACCTTGGCGGGTCTGACCCTTTCCCAGGTCGTTATGTCTCTGGCTGTACTGGCCCTGGCCGTTATGGCCCTGGCGCTGGCCCTGGCCCTTGCCCTGGCCCTGGGCCTGGCCCTGGCCCTGGCCCTGGCCCTGGCCCTGGCCCTGGCCCTGGCCCTGGCCCTGGCCCTGGCCCTGGCCCTGGCCTTGTTCCTGGCCCTGGCCCTGGCACTGGCCCATCCCTGTTCCTGACCCTGGCCCTGGTCCTGACCCTGGCCCAAGTCCTGTTCCGCCTGGCCTGGCCTGGCCCTGACCCTGGCCCTGGCCGTTATGGCCCTGGCCTGGTCACTGGCCCAGGCCATTTGGCCTGGCCCTTGGCTCTGGCCTTTCCCAAGGCCCTGGCCCTGGCACTGGCCCTGGCCCTGGCCCTGGCCCTGGCCCTGGCCCTGGCCCTGGCCCTGGCCCCCTGGCCCTGGCCCTGGCCCTGGCCCTGGCCCTGGCCCTGGCCCTGGCCCTGGCCCTTTCCCTGGCCCTGACCCTGGCTGTTCTGTCCTTGGACCTGACACTGGCCCAATCCATGTTCCTGACCTTGGCGGGTCTGACCCTTTCCCAGGTCGTTATGTCTCTGGCTGTACTGGCCCGGGCCGTTATGGCCCTGGCGCTGGTCATACAAGCCAAGGCCATTCTGGTCCTTGCATTGGCCATTCAAAAACTGGCCCTGGCCCTGGCCCTGGCCCTGGCCCTGGCCCTGGCCCTGGCCCTGGCCCTGGCCCTGGCCCTGGCCCTGGCCCTGCCCTGGCCCTGGCCCTGGCCCTGGCCCTGGCCCTGGCCCTCCTTGGCCCTGGCCCTCTGCCCTGGCCCTGGCCCTGGCCCTGGCCCTATCCCTGGCCCTGACCCTGGCTGTTCTGTCCTTGGCCCTGACACTGGGCCCCAATCCATGTTCCTGACCTTGGCGGGTCTGACCCTTTCCCAGGTCGTTATGTCTCTGGCTGTACTGGCCCGGGCCGTTATGGCCCTGGCGCTGGTCATACAAGCCAAGGCCATTCTGGTCCTTGCATTGGCCATTCAAAAACTGGCCCTGGCCCTGGCCCTGGCCCTGGCCCTGGCCCTGGCCCCCTGGCCCTGGCCCTGGCCCTGGCCCTGACCCTGGCTGTTCTGTCCTTGGACCTGACACTGGCCCAATCCATGTTCCTGACCTTGGCGGGTCTGACCCTTTCCCAGGTCGTTATGTCTCTGGCTGTACTGGCCCGGGCCGTTATGGCCCTGGCGCTGGTCATACAAGCCAAGGCCATTCTGGTCCTTGCATTGGCCATTCAAAAACTGGCCCTGGCCCTGGCCCTGGCTCTGGCCCTGGCCCTGGCCCTGGCCCTGGCCCTGGCCCTGGCCCTGGCCCTGGCCCTGGCCCTGACCCTGGCTTCTGTCCCTGGACCTGACACTGGCCCAATCCATGTTCCTGACCTTGGCGGGTCTGACCCTTTCCCAGGTCGTTATGTCTCTGGCTGTAGTGGCCCGGGCCGTTATGGCCCTGGCGCTGGTCATACAAGCCAAGGCCATTCTGGTCCTTGCATTGGCCATTCAACAACTGGCCCTGGCCCTGGCCCTGGCCCTGGCCCTGGCCCTGGCCCTGGCCCTGCCTCGCCCCTTCTCTGCTGGCCCTGCCTGGCCCTGGCCCTGGCCCCTGGCCCTGGCCCTGGCCCTGGCCCTGGCCCTGGCCCTGGCCCTGGCCCTGGACGTGGTCTTTGACCTGGCCCTGCCCTATCCCTGGCCCTGACCCTGGCTGTTCTGTCCTTGGACCTGACACTGGCCCAATCCATGTTCCTGACCTTGGCGGGTCTGACCCTTTCCCAGGTCGTTATGTCTCTGGCTGTACTGGCCCGGGCCGTTATGGCCCTGGCGCTGGTCATACAAGCCAAGGCCATTCTGGTCCTTGCCTTGGCCATTCAAAAACTGGCCCTGGCCCTGGCCCTGGCCCTGGCCCTGGCCCTGGCCCTGGCCCTGGCCCTGCCTGGCCCTGGCCCTGGCCCTCTGGCCCTGGCCCTGGCCCTGGCCCTGGCCCTTTCTCTGGCCCTGACCCTGGCTGTTCTGTCCTTGGCCCTGACACTGGCCCAATCCATGTTCCTGACCTTGGCCCTGGCCTGGCCCTTGCCCTGGCCCTGGCCCTGTCCGCTGGCCCTGGCCCGTTGGCCCTGGCCGCTGGCTGCAGCCAGGCCATTCTGGTCCTTGCACTGGCCAATCCATGTTCCTGACCTTGGCCCGGTCTGACCCTTTCCCAGGTCGTTTGCTCTGGCTGTACTGGCCCTGGGCCCTGGCCTGGCCCTGGCCCTGGTCATACAAGCCCTGGCCATCGGCCCTTGCTTGGCCTTCCTTGGCGGCCCTGGCCCTGGCCCTGGCCCTTTCCCTGGCCCTGGCCCTGGCCCTGGCCCTTTCCCTGGCCCTGACCCTGGCTGTTGTCCTTGGACCTGACACTGGCCCTGTCCATGGCCCTGGCGCGGTCTGACCCTTCCAAGGCAATTCTGGTCCTTGCACTGGCCATTCAAACACTGGCCCTGGCCCTGGCCCTGGCCCTGTCCCTGGCCATTCTGGCCCTGGCCCTGGCCCTGGCCCTGGCCCTGGCCCTGGCCCTGGCCCTGGCCCTGGCCCTGGCCCTGGCCATGGCCCTGGCCCTTTCCCTGGCCCTGACCCTGGCTGTTCTGTCCCTGGACCTGACACTGGCCCAATCCATGTTCCTGACCTTGGCGGGTCTGACCCTTTCCCAGGTCGTTATGTCTCGGCTGTACTGGCCCGGGCCCTGGCCCTGGCGCTGGCCCTGGCCCTGGCCCCCTGGCCCTGGCCCTGGCCCTGGCCCTGGCCCTGGCCCTGGCCCTGGCCCTGGCCCTGGCCCTGGCCCTGGCCCTGGCCCTGGCCCTGGCCCTGGCCCTTTCCCTGGCCCTGACCCTGGCTGTTCTGTCCTTGGACCTGACACTGGCCCAATCCATGTTCCTGACCTTGGCGGGTCTGACCCTTTCCCAGGTCGTTATGTCTCTGGCTGTACTGGCCCGGGCCGTTATGGCCCTGGCGCTGGTCATACAAGCCAAGGCCATTCTGGTCCTTGCATTGGCCATTCAAAAACTGGCCCTGGCCCTGGCCCTGGCCCTGGCCCTGGCCCTGGCCCTGGCCCTGGCCCTGCCTGGCCCTGGCCCTGGCCTGGCCCTGGCCCGTGGCCCTTTCCCTGGCCCTGACCCTGGCTGTTCTGTCCTTGGACCTGACACTGGCCCAATCCATGTTCCTGACCTTGGCGGGTCTGACCCTTTCCCAGGTCGTTATGTCTCTGGCTGTACTGGCCCGGGCCGTTATGGCCCTGGCGCTGGTCATACAAGCCAAGGCCATTCTGGTCCTTGCATTGGCCATTCAAAAACTGGCCCTGGCCCTGGCCCTGGCCCTGGCCCTGGCCCTGGCCCTGGCCCTGGCCCTGGCCCTGCCCTGGCCCTGGCCCTGGCCCTTGGCCCTGGCCCTCCCTCCTCCCTCCTCCTGGCCCTGACCCTGGCTGTTCTGTCCTTGGCCCTGACACTGGCCCAATCCATGTTCCTGACCTTGGCGTGTCTGACCCTTTCCCAGGTCGTTATGTCTCTGGCTGTACTGGCCCGGGCCGTTATGGCCCTGGCGCTGGTCATACAAGCCAAGGCCATTCTGGTCCTTGCATTGGCCATTCAAAAACTGGCCCTGGCCCTGGCCCTGGCCCTGGCCCTGGCCCTGGCCCTGGCCCTGGCCCTGGCCCTGCTCCCTGGCCCTGGCCCTGGCCCTGGCCCTGGCCCTGGCCCTGGCCCTTTCCCTGGCCCTGACCCTGGCTGTTCTGTCCTTGGACCTGACACTGGCCCAATCCATGTTCCTGACCTGGCGGGTCTGACCCTTTCCCAGGTCCTTATGTCTCTGGCTGTACTGGCCCTGGCCGTTATGGCCCTGGCGTGGCCATGCCCTTGCCAAGGCCATTCTGGCCCTTGCATTGGCCATTCACGGGCCCTGGCCCTGGCCCTGGCCCTGGCCCCTGGCCCTGACCTGGCCCTGCCCCTGGCCCTCTGACCTCCGGCGCTGGCCCTGGCCTGGCCCTGGCCTTGGCCCTGGCCCTGGCCCTGGCCCTGGTCCTGCTTGGCCATTCTGGCCCTGGCCCTGGCCCTGGCGCAGGGCCCTGGCCCTGGCCCTGGCCCTGGCCCTGGCCCTGACCCTGGCTGTTCTGTCCTTGGACCTGACACTGGCCCAATCCATGTTCCTGACCTTGGCGGGTCTGACCCTTTCCCAGGTCGTTATGTCTCTGGCTGTACTGGCCCGGGCCGTTATGGCCCTGGCGCTGGTCATACAAGCCAAGGCCATTCTGGTCCTTGCATTGGCCATTCAAAAACTGGCCCTGGCCCTGGCCCTGGGCCTGGCCCTGGCCCTGGCCCTGGCCCTGGCCCTGGCCCTGGCCCTGGCCCTGGCCCTGGCCCTGGCCCTGACCCTGGCTGTTCTGTCCTTGGACCTGACACTGGCCCAATCCATGTTCCTGACCTTGGCGGGTCTGACCCTTTCCCAGGTCGTTATGTCTCTGGCTGTACTGGCCCGGGCCGTTATGGCCCTGGCGCTGGTCATACAAGCCAAGGCCATTCTGGTCCTTGCATTGGCCATTCAAAAACTGGCCCTGGCCCTGGCCCTGGCCCCCTGGCCCTGGCCCTGGCCCTGGCCCTGGCCCTGGCCCTGGCCCTGGCCCTGGCCTGGCCCCTGCCCTGTCCCTGGCCTTGGCCCTGGCCCTGGCCCTGGCCCTGGCCTCCATGTTCCTGGCCCTGGCCGGCCTGGCCCTGGCCCTGGCTCCTGTCCTTGGATGGCCCTGGCCCAATCCATGGCCTCCTTGGCGCTGGTCTCACCAAGGCCATTCTTCCTGGCCCTGGCCTGGCCCTGGCCCTGGCCCTGGCCTGGCCCTGGCCCTGGCCTGGCCCTCTGGCCTTGCCTTGGCCTCCTGGCCCTGGCCCTGGCCCTGGCCCTGGCCCTGGCCCTGGCCCTGGCCCTGGCCCTGGCCCTGGCCCTTGCCGTGGCCTTTTCCCTGGCCCTGGCTGTTCTGTCCTTGGACCTGACACTGGCCCAATCCATGTTCCTGACCTTGGCGGGTCTGACCCTTTCCCAGGTCGTTATGTCTCTGGCTGTACTGGCCCGGGCCGTTATGGCCCTGGCGCTGGTCATACAATCCAAGGCCATTCTGGTCCTTGCATTGGCCATTCACTGCCCCGCCCCCCTGGCCCTGGCCCTCCCTGCCCTGGCCCTGGCCCTGGCCCTGGCCCTGGCCCTGGCCCTGGCCCTGGCCCTGGCCCTGGCCCTGGCCCCCTGGCCCTGGCCCTGACCCTGACTCGCTGTTCTGTCCTTGGACCTGACACTGGCCCAATCCATGTTCCTGACCTTGGCGGGTCTGACCCTTTCCCAGGTCGTTATGTCTCTGGCTGTACTGGCCCGGGCCGTTATGGCCCTGGCGCTGGTCATACAAGCCAAGGCCATTCTGGTCCTTGCATTGGCCATTCAAAAACTGGCCCTGGCCCTGGCCCTGGCCCTGGCCCTGGCCCTGGCCCTGGCCCTGGCCCTGGCCCTGGCCCTGGCCCTGGCCCTGGCCCTGGCCCTGGCCCTGTCTTCTGTCCTTGGACCTGACACTGGCCCAATCCATGTTCCTGACCTTGGCGGGTCTGACCCTTTCCCAGGTCGTTATGTCTCTGGCTGTACTGGCCCGGGCCGTTGTGGCCCTGGCGCTGGTCATACAAGCCAAGGCCATTCTGGTCCTTGCATTGGCCATTCAAAAACTGGCTGGCCCTGGCCCTGGCCCTGGCCCTGGCCCTGGCACTGGCCCTGGCCCTGGCCCTGGCCCTGGCCCTGGCCCTGGCCCTGGCCCTGGCCCTGGCCCTGGCCCTGGCCCTGGCCCTGGCCCTGGCTCTGGCCCTGGCCCTGGCCTGGCCTTTCCCTGGCCCTGACCCTGGCTGTTCTGTCCTTGGACCTGACACTGGCCCAATCCATGTTCCTGACCTTGGCGGGTCTGACCCTTTCCCAGGTCGTTATGTCTCTGGCTGTACTGGCCCGGGCCGTTATGGCCCTGGCGCTGGTCATACAAGCCAAGGCCATTCTGGTCCTTGCATTGGCCATTCAAAAACTGGCCTTGGCCCTGGCCCTGGCCCTGGCCCTGGCCCTGGCCCTGGCCCTGGCCCTGGCCCTGGCCCTGGCCTGGCCCTGGCCTGCCGCCCTGGCCCTGGCCCTGGCCCTGGCTGCCCTGGCCTGGCCGGCCCTGCCACTGGCCCAATCCATGGCCCTGACCCTGGCCGGCTGGCCCTGGCCCTGGCCCTGGCCCTGGCCGTACTGGCCCGGGCCCATTATGGCCCTGGCCCTGGTCATACAAGCCAAGGCCATTCTGGTCCTGCATTGGCCATTCAAAACCTGGCCCTGGCCCTGGCCCTGGCCCTGGCCCTGGCCCTGGCCTGGCCCTGGCCCGGCCCTGCCCGGCCCTGGCCCTGGCCCTGGCCCTGGCCCTGGCCCCTCCTGGCCCTGGCCCTGGCCTGGCCCGGCCCTGGCCGTCTGTCCTTGGACCTGACACTGGCCCAATCCATGTTCCTGACCTTGGCGGGCTGACCCTTTCCCAGGCCGTCATGTCTCTGGCCGTACTGGCCCGGGCCATTGGCCCTGGCCCTGGTCCTGGCCCTGGCCAAGGCCATGGCCCTGGCCCTGGCCCTGGCCCTGGCCCCCTGGCACTGGCCCTGGTCCTGGCCCTGGCCCTGGCCCCTGGCCCTGGCCCTGGCCCTGGCCCTGGCCCTGGCCCTTTCCCTGGCCCTGACCCTGGCTGTTCTGTCCTTGGACCTGACACTGGCCCAATCCATGTTCCTGACCTTGGCGGGTCTGACCCTTTCCCAGGTCGTTATGTCTCTGGCTGTACTGGCCCGGGCCGTTATGGCCCTGGCGCTGGTCATACAAGACAAGGCCATTCTGGTCCTTGCATTGGCCATTCAAAAACTGGCCCTGGCCCTGGCCCTGGCCCTGGCCCTGGCCCTGGCCCTGGCCCTGGCCCTGGCCCCTGCCCTGGCCCTGGCCCTGGCCCTGGCCCTGGCCCTGGCCCTGGCCCTGGCCCTTTCCCTGGCCCTGACCCTGGCTGTTCTGTCCTTGGACCTGACACTGGCCCAATCCATGTTCCTGACCTTGGCGGGTCTGACCCTTTCCCAGGTCGTTATGTCTCTGGCTGTACTGGCCCGGGCCGTTATGGCCCTGGCGCTGGTCATACAAGCCAAGGCCATTCTGGTCCTTGCATTGGCCATTCAAAAACTGGCCCTGGCCCTGGCCCTGGCCCTGGCCCTGGCCCTGGCCCTGGCCCTGGCCCTGGCCCTGGCCCTGGCCCTGGCCCTGGCCCTGGCCCTGGCCCTGGCCCTGGCCCTGTCCCTGGCCCTGGCCCTGGCCCTTTTCCTCTGCGTCCCTGACCCTGGCTGTTCTGTCCTTGGACCTGACACTGGCCCAATCCATGTTCCTGACCTTGGCGGGTCTGACCCTTTCCCAGGTCGTTATGTCTCTGGCTGTACTGGCCCGGGCCGTTATGGCCCTGGCGCTGGTCATACAAGCCAAGGCCATTCTGGTCCTTGCATTGGCCATTCAAAAACTGGCCCTGGCCCTGGCCCTGGCCCTGGCCCTGGCCCTGGCCCTGGCCCTGGCCCTGGCCCTGGCCCGGGTCCCTGGCCCTGGCCCTGGCCTGGCCCTGGCCCTGGCCCTGGCCCTGGCCCTGGCCCTGACCCTGGCTGTTCTGTCCTTGGACCTGACACTGGCCCAATCCATGTTCCTGACCTTGGCGGGTCTGACCCTTTCCCAGGTCGTTATGTCTCTGGCTGTACTGGCCCGGGCCGTTATGGCCCTGGCGCTGGTCATACAAGCCAAGGCCATTCTGGTCCTTGCATTGGCCATTCAAAAACTGGCCCTGGCCCTGGCCCTGGCCCTGGCCCTGGCCCTGGCCCTGGCCCTGGCCCTGGCCCTGGCCCTGGCCCTGGCCCTGGCCCTGGCCCTGGCTCTGGCCCTGGCCCTGTCCCTGGCCCTGGACCTGGCCCTTTCCCTGGCCCTGGCCCTGTCCCTGGCTGTTCTGTCCTTGACTCTGACACTGGCCCTAGCCATGTTCCTGACCTTGGCCATTCTGACCCTTTCCCAGGTCCTTCACTGGCCCTGGCCCTGGCCCTGGCCCTGGCCCTGGCCCTGGCCTGACAACCAGGCCTTCTGGTGGCCCTTGCCCTGGCCATTCCCTGGCCCTGGCCCTGGCCCTGCCTGCCTGGCCTCCTGCCTGGCCCTCCCCCTGGCCCTGGCCCTGGCCTGGCCCTGGCCCTGGCCCTGGCCCTGGCCCTGGCCCTTGCCTTGGCCCTGGCCCTGGCCCTGGCCCTGGCCTGGCCTGCCGCCCTGGCCCTGGCCCTGGCCCTGGCCCTGGCCCCCTGGCCCTGGCCCTGACCCTGGTGTTCTGTCCTTGGACCTGACACTGGCCCAATCCATGTTCCTGACCTTGGCGGGTCTGACCCTTTCCCAGGTCGTTATGTCTCTGGCTGTACTGGCCCGGGCCCTTATGGCCCTGGCGCTGGTCATACAAGCCAAGGCCATTCTGGTCCTTGCATTGGCCTTTCAAAAACTGGTCCTGGCCCCTGGCCCTGGCCCTGGCCCTGGCCCTGGCCCTGGCCCTGGCCCTGGCCCTGGCCCTGGCCCTGGCCTGGCCCTGGCCCTGGCCCTGGCCCTGGCCCTGGCCCTGGCCCTGGCCCTGGCCCGGTCTGGCCCTTTCCAGGTCCTTGGCCCTGGCCCTGGCCCGTGTTCTGGCCTGGCCCTGGCCCTGCCCTGGCCCCTGGCCCCCTTGGCCATTCTGGCCCTGGCCCTGGCCCTGGCCCTGGCCCTGGCCCTGGCCCCCTGGCCCTGGCCCTGGCCCTGGCCCTGGCTTGCCTGGCCCTGGCCTCTGGCCCTGACCCTGGCCCGTCTGACCCTGGCCCTGGTCCTTCTGTCCCTGGCTGACACTGGCCCCGGCCCTTATGTCCCTGGCGCTGGCATACTGGCCAAGGCCCTTCTGGTCCTGGCCTGGCATCCTGGCCCTGGCCCTGGCCCTGGCCCTGGCCCTCGCCCTGGCCCTGGCCCTGGCCCTGGCCCTGGCCCTGGCCCTGGCCCTGGCCCTGGCCCTGGCCCTGGCCCTGGCCCTGGCCCTGGCCCTGGCCCTGGCCCTTTCCCTGGCCCTGACCCTGGCTGTTCTGTCCTTGGACCTGACACTGGCCCAATCCATGTTCCTGACCTTGGCGGGTCTGACCCTTTCCCAGGTCGTTATGTCTCTGGCTGTACTGGCCCGGGCCGTTATGGCCCTGGCGCTGGTCATACAAGCCAAGGCCATTCTGGTCCTTGCATTGGCCATTCAAAAACTGGCCCTGGCCCTGGCCCTGGCCCTGGCCCTGGCCCTGGCCCTGGCCCTGGCCCTGGCCCTGGCCCTGGCCCTGGCCCTGGCCCTGGCCCTGGCCCTGGCCCTTTTCCTGGCCCTGACCCTGGCTGTTCTGTCCTTGGACCTGACACTCCCAATCCATATTCCTGACCTTGGCGGGTCTGACCCTTTCCCAGGTCGTTATGTCTCTGGCTGTACTGGCCCGGGCCGTTATGGCCCTGGCGCTGGTCATACAAGCCAAGGCCATTCTGGTCCTTGCATTGGCCATTCAAAAACTGGCCCTGGCCTGGCCCTGGCCCTGGCCCTGTCCCTGGCCCTGGCCCTGGCCCTGGCCCTGGCCCTGGCCCTGGCCCTGGCCCTTTCCCTGGCCCTGGCCCTGGCCCTGGCCCTGGCCCTGGCCCTGGCCCTGGCCCTGGCCCTGGCCCTGGCCCTGGCCCTGGCCCTGGCCCTGGCCCTGGCCCTGGCCCTTTCCATGTCCTCCCTCTGGCTGTTCTGTCCTTGGACCTGACACTGGCCCAATCCATGTTCCTGACCTTGGCGGGTCTGACCCTTTCCCAGGTCGTTATGTCTCTGGCTGTACTGGCCCGGGCCGTTATGGCCCTGGCGCTGGTCATACAAGCCAAGGCCATTCTGGTCCTTGCATTGGCCATTCAAAAACTGGCCCTGGCCCTGGCCCTGGCCCTGGCCCTGGCCCTGGCCCTGGCCCTGGCCCTGGCCCTGGCCCTGGCCCTGGCCCTGGCCCTGGCCCTGGCCCTTGCCCTGGCCCTGGCCCTGGCTGTTCTGTCCTTGGACCTGACACTGGCCCAATCCATGTTCCTGACCTTGGCCCGCCCTGCCCCCCCCCCTGCCCTGGCCCTGGCCCTGGCCCTGGCCCTGGCCCTGCCCTCCCTGGCCTCTCCTCCTCACTGCCCTCCTGCCTGACCTGGCCGGTCTGACCCTTTCCCAGGTCGTTATGTCTCTGGCTGTCCTGGCCCGGGCCGTTATGGCCCTGGCGCTGGTCCTACAAGCCAAGGCCATTCTGGTCCTTGCATTGGCCATTCAAAAACCCTGGCCCTGGCCCTGGCCCTGGCCCTGGCCCTGGCCCTGGCCCCCTGGCCCTGACCCTGGCTCCTGTCCTTGGACCTGACACTGGCCCAATCCATGTTCCTGACCTTGGCGGGTCTGACCCTTTCCCAGGTCGTTATGTCTCTGGCTGTACTGGCCCGGCCCTAGGCCCTGGCGCTGGCCATACAAGCCAAGGCCATTCTGGTCCTTGCCCTGGCCCTTGGCCCTGGCCCTGGCCCTGGCCCTGGCCCTGGCCCTGGCCCTGGCCCTGGCCCTGGCCCTGGCCCTGGCCCTGGCCCTTTTCCTGGCCCTGACCCTGGCTGTTCTGTCCTTGGACCTGACACTGGCCCAATCCATGTTCCTGACCTTGGCGGGTCTGACCCTTTCCCAGGTCGTTATGTCTCTGGCTGTACTGGCCCGGGCCGTTATGGCCCTGGCGCTGGTCATACAAGCCAAGGCCATTCTGGTCCTTGCATTGGCCATTCAAAAACTGGCCCTGGCCCTGGCCCTGGCCCTGGCCCTGGCCCTGGCCCTGGCCCTGGCCCTGGCCCTGGCCCTGGCCCTGGCCCTGCCCTGGCCCTGGCCCTGGCCCTGGCCCTGGCCCTGGCCTGGCCCTGGCCCTGGCCCTGCCCTGCCCCCTGGCCCCTGCCTCCCTGGCCTGCTGGCCGCCCTGCCTGGCTGTGTGGCGGGGCGGCCTGTTCTGTCCTTGGACCTGACACTGGCCCAATCCATGTTCCTGACCTTGGCGGCTGACCCTTTAGGCCCTGGCCTGGCTCTGGCCCTGGCCTGGCCCTGGCCCTGGCCCTGGCCCTGGCCCTGGCCATTCCTGGCCCTGGCCCTGGCCTGGCCCTGGCCCTGGCCCTGCTCCTGGCCCTGGCCCTGGCCCTGGCCTGGCCCTGGCCCTGGCCCTGGCCCTGGCCCTTCCCTGGCCCTGACCCTGGCTGTTCTGTCCTTGGACCTGACACTGGCCCAATCCATGTTCCTGACCTGGGCGGGTCTGACCCTTTCCCAGGTCGTTATGTCTCTGGCTGTACTGGCCCTGGCCCTGGCCCTGGCCCTGGCATGGCCCTGGCCCTGCATGGCCCTGGCCCTGGCCCTGGCCCTGGCCCTGGGGCTGGCCCTGGCCCTGGCCCTGGCCCTGGCCCTGGCCCTGGCCCTGGCCCTGGCCCTGGCCCTGGCCCTTTCCCTGGCCCTGACCCTGGCTGTTCTGTCCTTGGACCTGACACTGGCCCAATCCATGTTCCTGACCTTGGCGGGTCTGACCCTTTCCCAGGTCGTTATGTCTCTGGCTGTACTGGCCCGGGCCGTTATGGCCCTGGCGCTGGTCATACAAGCCAAGGCCATTCTGGTCCTTGCATTGGCCATTCAAAAACTGGCCCTGGCCCTGGCCCTGGCCCTGGCCCTGGCCTGGCCCTGGCCCTGGCCCTGGCCCTGGCCCTGGCCCTGGCCCTGGCCCTGGCCCTGGCCCTGGCCCTGGCCCTGGCCCTGGCCCTGGCCCTGGCCCTGGCTGTTCTGTCCTTGGACCTGACACTGGCCCAATCCATGTTCCTGACCTTGGCGGGTCTGACCCTTTCCCAGGTCGTTATGTCTCTGGCTGTACTGGCCCGGGCCGTTATGGCCCTGGCGCTGGTCATACAAGCCAAGGCCATTCTGGTCCTTGCATTGGCCATTCAAAAACTGGCCCTGGCCCTGGCCCTGGCCCTGGCCCTGGCCCTGGCCCTGGCCCTGGCCCTGGCCCTGGCCCTGCCTGGCCCTGGCCCTGGCCCTGGCCCTGGCCTCCTGCTGGCCCTGGCTGCTTTGGCCCTGGCCCTGGCCTGGCCCTGTCCCTGGCCCTGGCCTGGCCCTGGCCCTGGCCCTTCCCTGGCCCTGACCCTGGCTGTTCTGTCCTTGGACCTGACACTGGCCCAATCCATGTTCCTGACCTTGGCGGGTCTGACCCTTTCCCAGGTCGTTATGTCTCTGGCTGTACTGGCCCGGGCCGTTATGGCCCTGGCGCTGGTCATACAAGCCAAGGCCATTCTGGTCCTTGCATTGGCCATTCAAAAACTGGCCCTGGCCCTGGCCCTGGCCCATTCCCTGGCCCTGGCCCTGGCCCTGGCCCTGGCCCTGGCCTGGCCCTGGCCCTGGCCCTGGCCCTGGCCCTGGCCCTGGCCCTGGCCCTGGCCCTGGCCCTGGCCCTGGCCTTGGCCGGCTGACCCTTTCCCGGTCCCTGGCTCTGGCCTGTACCTGGCCCTGGCCCTTATGGCCCTGGCGCTGGTCATACAACCAAGGCCATTCGGACCTTACATTGGCCATTCCTGACCTGGCCCTGGCGCCCCCCGGCGGCCCTGGCCTGGCCTGGCCCTGGCCCTGGCCCTGGCCCTGGCCCTGGTCACTGGCCCTGGCCACTGGCCTGCATGGCCCTGGCCCTGGCGCCCTGGCCCTGGCCCTGGCCCTGGCCCTGGCCCTGGCCCTGGCCCTGGCCCTGGCCCTGGCCGTTCTGTCCTTGGACCTGACACTGGCCCAATCCATGTTCCTGACCCTGGCCGGTCTGACCCTTTCCCAGGCCCTGTCTCTGGCTGTACTGGCCCTGGCCCTATGGCCCGGGCCCTGGTCCTACAGCCATGGCCCCTGCCCCTGGCCCTGGCCCTGGCCCTGGCCCTGGCCCTGGCCCTGGCCCTGGCCCTGGCCCTGGCCCTGGCCCCCTGGCCCTGGCCCTGGCCCTGGCCCTGACCCTGGCTGTTCTGTCCTTGGACCTGACACTGGCCCAATCCATGTTCCTGACCTTGGCGGGTCTGACCCTTTCCCAGGTCGTTATGTCTCTGGCTGTACTGGCCCGGGCCGTTATGGCCCTGGCGCTGGTCATACAAGCCAAGGCCATTCTGGTCCTTGCATTGGCCATTCAAAAACTGGCCCTGGCCCTGGCCCTGGCCCTGGCCCTGGCCCTGGCCCTGGCCCTGGCCCTGGCCCTGGCCTGGCCCTGGCCCTGGCCCTGGCCCTGGCCCTGCCTGGCCCTGGCCCTTCCCTGGCCCTGACCCTGGCTGTTCTGTCCTTGGACCTGACACTGGCCCAATCCATGTTCCTGACCTTGGCGGGTCTGACCCTTTCCCAGGTCGTTATGTCTCTGGCTGTACTGGCCCGGGCCGTTATGGCCCTGGCGCTGGTCATACAAGCCAAGGCCATTCTGGTCCTTGCATTGGCCATTCAAAAACTGGCCCTGGCCCTGGCCCTGGCCCTGGCCCTGGCCCTGGCCCTGGCCTGGCCCTGGCCCTGGCCCTGGCCCTGGCCCTGGCCCTGGCCCTGGCCCTGGCCCTGTCCTGTCCTTGGACCTGACACTGGCCCAATCCATGTTCCTGACCTTGGCGGGTCTGACCCTTTCCCAGGTCGTTATGTCTCTGGCTGTACTGGCCCGGGCCGTTATGGCCCTGGCGCTGGTCATACAAGCCAAGGCCATTCTGGTCCTTGCATGGCTGGCCCTGGCCTGGCCCTGGCCCTGGCCCTGGCCCTGGCCCTGGCCCTGGCCCTGGCCCTTGGCCTGGCCCTGGCCCTTTCCCTGGCCCTGACCCTGGCTGTTCTGTCCTTGGACCTGACACTGGCCCAATCCATGTTCCTGACCTTGGCGGGTCTGACCCTTTCCCAGGTCGTTATGTCTCTGGCTGTACTGGCCCTTGCATTGGCCATTCAAAACTGGCCCTGGCCCTGGCCCTGGCCCTGGCCCTGGCCCTGGCCCTGGCCCTGGCCCTGGCCCTGGCCCTGGCCCTGGCCCTGGCCCTGGCCCTGGCCCTGGCCCTGGCCCTGGCCCTTTCCCTGGCCCTGACCCTGGCTGTTCTGTCCTTGGACCTGACACTGGCCCAATCCATGTTCCTGACCTTGGCGGGTCTGACCCTTTCCCAGGTCGTTATGTCTCTGGCTGTACTGGCCCGGGCCGTTATGGCCCTGGCGCTGGTCATACAAGCCAAGGCCATTCTGGTCCTTGCATTGGCCATTCAAAAACTGGCCCTGGCCCTGGCCCTGGCCCTGGCCCTGGCCCTGGCCCTGGCCCTGGCCCTGGCCCTGGCCCTGGCCCTGGCCCTCCCTGGCCCTGACCCTGGCTGTTCTGTCCTTGGACCTGACACTGGCCCAATCCATGTTCCTGACCTTGGCGGGTCTGACCCTTTCCCAGGTCGTTATGTCTCTGGCTGTACTGGCCCGGGCCGTTATGGCCCTGGCGCTGGTCATACAAGCCAAGGCCATTCTGGTCCTTGCATTGGCCATTCAAAAACTGGCCCTGGCCCTGGCCCTGGCCCTGGCCCTGGCCCTGGCCCTGGCCCTGGCCCTGGCCCTGGCCCTGGCCCTGGCCCTGGCCCTGGCCCTCCCTGCCTGGCCCTGCCTGGCCCTGGCCCTCCCTGGCCCTGACCCTGGCTGTTCTGTCCCTGGCCCTGACCTGGCCCTATCCTGTCCCTGACCTTGGCCGGTCTGCCCTTCCCAGGCCATTTGTCTCTGGCTGTACTGGCCCTGGCCCGGCCTGTTGCCCTGGCCCTGGCCCTGGTCCTGCAAAGCCAAGGCCATTCTGGTCCTTGCCTTGGCCATTCAAAAACTGGCCCTGGCCCTGGCCCTGGCCCTGGCCCTGGCCCTGGCCCTGGCCCTGGCCCTGGCCCTGGCCCTGGCCCTGGCCCTGGCCCTGGCCTGGCCCCTGGCCCTGGCCCTGGCCCTGGCCCTGGCCCTTCCCCTGGCCCTGACCCTGGCTGTTCTGTCCTTGGACCTGACACTGGCCCAATCCATGTTCCTGACCTTGGCGGGTCTGACCCTTTCCCAGGTCGTTATGTCTCTGGCTGTACTGGCCCGGGCCGTTATGGCCCTGGCGCTGGTCATACAAGCCAAGGCCATTCTGGTCCTTGCATTGGCCATTCAAAAACTGGCCCTGGCCCTGGCCCTGGCCCTGGCCCTGGCCCTGGCCCTGGCCCTGGCCCTGGCCCTGGCCCTGGCCCTGGCCCTGGCCCTGGCTGCTGTCCTTGGCCTGACTGGCCCAACCATGTCCTGACCCTGGCGGTCTGACCCTCCGCGCCTGGCACTGGCCCTGGCCCTGGCCCTGGCCCTGGCCCTGGCCCTGGTTGTTCTGTCCTTGGAACTGACACTGGCCCAATCCATGTTCCTGACCTTGGCGGCCTGACCCTTTCCCAGGTCCTAGTCCTGGCTGTACTGGCCCTGGCCCTTATGGCCCTGGCCCTGGCCATAACAAGGCCATTCTGGTCCTTGCATTGGCCTTTCAAAAACTGGCCCTGGCCCTGGCCCTGGCCCTGGCCCTGGCCCTGGCCCTGGCCCTGGCCCTGGCCCTGGCCCTGGCCCTGGCCCTGGCCCTGGCCCTTTCCCTGGCCCTGGCTGGCCCAATCCATGTTCCTGACCTTGGCGGGCCACTCCCAGGTCGTTATGTCTCTGGCCCCTGGCCCGGCCATGGCCCTGGCCCTGGTCATACTGGGCCATTCTGGTCCTTGCATTGGCCATTCAAAAACTGGCCCTGGCCCTGGCCCTGGCCCTGGCCCTGGCCCTGGCCCTGGCCCTGGCCCTGGCCCTTCCCTGGCCCTGGCCCTGACCCTGGCTGTTCTGTCCTTGGACCTGACACTGGCCCAATCCATGTTCCTGACCTTGGCGGGTCTGACCCTTTCCCAGGTCGTTATGTCTCTGGCTGTACTGGCCCGGGCCGTTATGGCCCTGGCGCTGGTCATATAAGCCAAGGCCATTCTGGTCCTTGCATTGGCCATTCAAAACTGGCCCTGGCCCTGGCCCTGGCCCTGGCCCTGGCCCTGGCCCTGGCCTGGCCCTGGCCCTGGCCCTGGCCCTGGCCCTCCTGCCCTGGCCCTGGCCCTGGCCCCTTCCCTGGCCCTGACCCTGGCTGTTCTGTCCTTGGACCTGACACTGGCCCAATCCATGTTCCTGACCTTGGCGGGTCTGACCCTTTCCCAGGTCGTTATGTCTCTGGCTGTACTGGCCCGGGCCGTTATGGCCCTGGCGCTGGTCATACAAGCCAAGGCCATTCTGGTCCTTGCATTGGCCATTCAAAAACTGGCCCTGGCCCTGGCCCTGGCCCTGGCCCTGGCCCTGGCCCTGGCCCTGGCCCTGGCCCTGGCCCCCTGGCCCTGGCCCTGGCCCTGGCCCTTTCCCTGGCCCTGACCCTGGCTGTTCTGTCCTTGGACCTGACACTGGCCCAATCCATGTTCCTGACCTTGGCGGGTCTGACCCTTTCCCAGGTCGTTATGTCTCTGGCTGTACTGGCCCGGGCCATTATGGCCCTGGCGCTGGTCATACAAGCCAAGGCCATTCTGGTCCTTGCATTGGCCATTCAAAAACTGGCCCTGGCCCTGGCCCTGGCCCTGGCCCTGGCCCTGGCTGGCCCTGGCCCTGGCCCTGGCCCTGGCCCTGGCCCTGGCCCTGGCCCTGGCCCTGGCCCTGGCCCTTTCCCTGGCCCTGACCCTGGCTGTTCTGTCCTTGGACCTGACACTGGCCCAATCCATGTTCCTGACCTTGGCGGGTCTGACCCTTTCCCAGGTCGTTATGTCTCTGGCTGTACTGGCCCGGGCCGTTATGGCCCTGGCGCTGGTCATACAAGCCAAGGCCATTCTGGTCCTTGCATTGGCCATTCAAAAACTGGCCCTGGCCCTGGCCCTGGCCCTGGCCCTGGCCCTGGCCCTGGCCCTGGCCCTGGCCCTGGCCCTGGCCCTGGCCCTGGCCCTCCCGCCCCCTGGCCCTGGCCTCCCTGGCCCTGACCCTGGCTGTTCTGTCCTTGGACCTGACACTGGCCCAATCCATGTTCCTGACCTTGGCGGGTCTGACCCTTTCCCAGGTCGTTATGTCTCTGGCTGTACTGGCCCGGGCCGTTATGGCCCTGGCGCTGGTCATACAAGCCAAGGCCATTCTGGTCCTTGCATTGGCCATTCAAAAACTGGCCCTGGCCCTGGCCCTGGCCCTGGCCCTGGCCCTGGCCCTGGCCCTGGCCCTGGCCCTGGCCTGGCCCTGGCCTGGCCCTGGCCCTGGCCCTGGCCCTGGCCCTTTCCCTGGCCCTGACCCTGGCTGTTCTGTCCTTGGACCTGACACTGGCCCAATCCATGTTCCTGACCTTGGCGGGTCTGACCCTTTCCCAGGTCGTTATGTCTCTGGCTAAACTGGCCCTGGCCCTGGCCCTGGCCCTGGCCCTGGCCCTGGCCCTGGCCCTGGCCCTGGCCCTGGCCCTGGACCTGGACCTGACCCTGGCTGTTCTGCCCTTGGACCTGACACTGGCCCAATCCATGTTCCTGACCTTGGCGGGTCTGACCCTTTCCCAGGTCGTTATGTCTCTGGCTGTACTGGCCCGGGCCGTTATGGCCCTGGCGCTGGTCATAAAAGCCAAGGCCATTCTGGTCCTTGCATTGGCCATTCAAAAACTGGCCCTGGCCCTGGCCCTGGCCCTGGCCCTGGCCCTGGCCCTGGCCCTGGCCCTGGCCCTGGCCCTGGCCCTGGCCCTGGCCCTGGCCCTGGCCCTGGCCCTGGCCCTGGCCTGGCCTGGCCCTGGCCCTGGCCCTGGCCCTTTCCCTGGCCCTGACCCTGGCTGTTCTGTCCTTGGACCTGACACTGGCCCAATCCATGTTCCTGACCTTGGCGGGTCTGACCCTTTCCCAGGTCGTTATGTCTCTGGCTGTACTGGCCCGGGCCGTTATGGCCCTGGCGCTGGTCATACAAGCCAAGGCCATTCTGGTCCTTGCATTGGCCATTCAAAAACTGGCCCTGGCCCTGGCCCTGGCCCTGGCCCTGGCCCTGGCCCTGGCCCTGGCCCTGGCCCTGGCCCTGGCCCTGGCCCTGGCCCTGGCCCTGGCCCTGTCCCTGGCCCTGGCCCTGGCCCTTTCTGGCCTTGGCCTGACCTGGCCCAATCCATGTTCCTGACCTTGGCCGGTCTGACCCTTTCCCCTGGCCCTTGTGTCCCTGGCTGTACTGGCCCAGGCCCTGGCCCTGGCCCTGGCCCTGGCCCTGGCCCTCTGGCCCTGGCTCCTGGCCTCCTGGCCCTGGCCCTGGCCCTGGCCCTGGCCCTGGCCCTGGCCCTGCCCTGGCTTTGGCCTGGCCTGGCCCTGGCCCTCCCTGGCCCTGGCCCTGGCCTGGCCCTGGCCCTTGGCCTGGCCCTGGCCCTGGCCCTGGCCCTGGCCCTTTCCCGGCCCTGACCCTGGCTGTTCTGTCCTTGGACCTGACACTGGCCCAATCCATGTTCCTGACCTTGGCGGGTCTGACCCTTTCCCAGGTCGTTATGTCTCTGGCTGTACTGGCCCGGGCCCTTATGGCCCTGGCGCTGGTCATACAAGCCAAGGCCATTCTGGTCCTTGCATTGGCCATTCAAAAACTGGCCCTGGCCCTGGCCCTGGCCCTGGCCCTGGCCCTGGCCCTGGCCCTGGCCCTGGCCCTAGCCTTTCCCTGGCCCTGGCCCTGGCCCTGGCCCTGGCCCTGGCCCTTGCCCTGGCCCTGACCCTGGCTGTTCTGTCCTTGGACCTGACACTGGCCCAATCCATGTTCCTGACCTTGGCGGGTCTGACCCTTTCCCAGGTCGTTATGTCTCTGGCTGTACTGGCCCGGGCCGTTATGGCCCTGGCGCTGGTCATACAAGCCAAGGCCATTCTGGTCCTTGCATTGGCCATTCAAAAACTGGCCCTGGCCCTGGCCCTGGCCCTGGCCCTGGCCCTGGCCTCCTGGCCCTGGCCCTGGCCCTGGCCCTGGCCCTGGCCCTGGCCCTGTTCTGTCCTTGGACCTGACACTGGCCCAATCCATGTTCCTGACCTTGGCGGGTCTGACCCTTTCCCAGGTCGTTATGTCTCTGGCTGTACTGGCCCGGGCCGTTATGGCCCTGGCGCTGGTCATACAAGCCAAGGCCATTCTGGCCTTGCATTGGCTTTCCTGCCGCCCTGGCCCTGCCCTGGCCTCCTGTGCCCGGCCCTTGGCCCTGGCCCTGGCCCTGGCCCTGGCCCTGGCCTGGCCCTGGCCCTGGCCCTGGCCCTGGCCCTGGCCCTGGCCCTGGCCCTGGCCCTGGCCCTGGCCCTGGCCCTGGCCCTTTCCCTGGCCCTGACCCTGGCTGTTCTGTCCTTGGACCTGACACTGGCCCAATCCATGTTCCTGACCTTGGCGGGTCTGACCCTTTCCCAGGTCGTTATGTCTCTGGCTGTACTGGCCCGGGCCGTTATGGCCCTGGCGCTGGTCATACAAGCCAAGGCCATTCTGGTCCTTGCATTGGCCATTCAAAAACTGGCCCTGGCCCTGGCCTGGCCCTGCCCTGGCCCTGGCCCTGGCCCTGGCCCTGTCCCTGGCCTTGGCCCTGGCCCTGGCCTGGCCCTGGCCCTGACACTGGCCCAATCCATGTTCCTGACCTTGGGGGGTCTGACCCTTTCCCAGGTCTATGCTCTGGCTGCTGGCCCGGCCCTTGGCCCTGGCCCTGGTCTACCCAAGGCCATTCTGGCCCTTGCATTGGCCATTCAAAACTGGCCCTGGCCCTGGCCCTGGCCCTGGCCCTGGCCTCCCTGGCCCTGGCCCTGGCCCTGCCCTGGCCCTGGCCCTGACCCTGGCCCCTGGACCTGCCTGGCCCTGGCCCTGGCCCTTTCCCTGGCTGTTCTGTCCTTGGACCTGACACTGGCCCAATCCATGTTCCTGACCTTGGCGGGTCTGACCCTTTCCCAGGTCCTTATGTCTCTGGCTGTACTGGCCCGGGCCATTGTGGCCCTGGCGCTGGTCATACAAGCCAAGGCCATTCTGGTCCTTGCATTGGCCATTCCAAAACTGGCCCTGGCCCTGGCCCTGGCCCTGCCCCTGGCCCTGGCCCTGGCCCTGGCCCTGGCCCTGGCCCTGGCCCTGGCCCTGGCCCTTTCCCTGGCCCTGACCCTGGCTGTTCTGTCCTTGGACCTGACACTGGCCCAATCCATGTTCCTGACCTTGGCGGGTCTGACCCTTTCCCAGGTCGTTATGTCTCTGGCTGTACTGGCCCGGGCCGTTATGGCCCTGGCGCTGGTCATACAAGCCAAGGCCATTCTGGTCCTTGCATTGGCCATTCAAAAACTGGCCCTGGCCCTGGCCCTGGCCCTGGCCCTGGCCCTGGCCCTGGCCCTGGCCCTGGCCCTGGCCCTGGCCCTGGCCCTGGCCCTGGCCCTGGCCCTGGCCCTGGCCCTCCCTGGCCCTGCCCTGGCTGTTCTGTCCTTGGACCTGACACTGGCCCAATCCATGTTCCTGACCTTGGCGGGTCTGACCCTTTCCCAGGTCGTTATGTCTCTGGCTGTACTGGCCCGGGCCGTTATGGCCCTGGCGCTGGTCATACAAGCCAAGGCCATTCTGGTCCTTGCATTGGCCATTCAAAAACTGGCCCTGGCCCTGGCCCTGGCCCTGGCCCTGGCCCTGGCCCTGGCCCTGGCCCTGGCCCTGGCCTGGCCCTGGCCCTGGCCCTGGCCCTGGCCCTGGCCCTGGCCCTGGCCCTGGCCCTGGCCCGGCCCTTTCCCTGGCCCTGGCCCTGGCTGTTCCTGGCCCTGGCCTGACCCTGGCCCATCCATGTCCTGGCCCTGGCTGGCCCTGGCCCTTTCCCTGGCCGTTATGTCTCTGGCCGACTGGCCCTGGCCCAATGGCCCTGGCGCTGGTCCTGGCCCTGGCCCTGGCCTGGCCCTGGCCATCCCCCCCGGCCCCTGCCCTGGCCCCCTGCCCTGGCCCTGGCCCTGGCCCTGGCCCTGGCCCTGGCCATTTCCCTGGCCCTGGCCCTGGCCCTGGCCCTGGCCCTGGCCCTGCCCTGGCCCTGGCCCTGGCCCTGGCCCTGGCCCTGGCCCTGGCCCTGGCCCTGGCCCTGGCCCTGGCCCTTCCCTCCCTGGCCCTGACCCTGGCTGTTCTGTCCTTGGACCTGACACTGGCCCAATCCATGTTCCTGACCTTGGCGGGTCTGACCCTTTCCCAGGTCGTTATGTCTCTGGCTGTACTGGCCCGGGCCCTTATGGCCCTGGCGCTGGTCATACAAGCCAAGGCCATTCTGGTCCTTGCATTGGCCATTCAAAAACTGGCCCTGGCCCTGGCCCTGGCCCTGGCCCTGGCCCTGGCCCTGGCCCTGGCCCTGGCCCTGGCCCTGGCCCTGGCCCTGGCCCTGGCCCTGGCCCTGACCCTGGCTGTTCTGTCCTTGGACCTGACACTGGCCCAATCCATGTTCCTGACCTTGGCGGGTCTGACCCTTTCCCAGGTCGTTATGTCTCTGGCTGTACTGGCCCGGGCCGTTATGGCCCTGGCGCTGGTCATACAAGCCAAGGCCATTCTGGTCCTTGCATTGGCCATTCAAAAACTGGCCCTGGCCCTGGCCCTGGCCCTGGCCCTGGCCCTGGCCCTGGCCCCCTGGCCCTGGCCCTGGCCCTGGCCCTGGCCCTCCTGGCCCTGACCCTGGCTGTTCTGTCCTTGGACCTGACACTGGCCCAATCCATGTTCCTGACCTTGGCGGGTCTGACCCTTTCCCAGGTCGTTATGTCTCTGGCTGTACTGGCCCGGGCCGTTATGGCCCTGGCGCTGGTCATACAAGCCAAGGCCATTCTGGTCCTTGCATTGGCCATTCAAAAACTGGCCCTGGCCCTGGCCCTGGCCCTGGCCCTGGCCCTGGCCCTGGCCCTGGCCCTGGCCCTGGCCCTGGCCCTGGCCTGGCCCTGGCCCTGGCCCTGGCCCTCTGCCGGCCCCCCGGCCCTGCCTGGCCTGGCCCTGGCCCTGGCCCTGGCCCTTTCCCTGGCCCTGACCCTGGCTGTTCTGTCCTTGGACCTGACACTGGCCCAATCCATGTTCCTGACCTTGGCGGGTCTGACCCTTTCCCAGGTCGTTATGTCTCTGGCTGTACTGGCCCGGGCCGTTATGGCCCTGGCGCTGGTCATACAAGCCAAGGCCATTCTGGTCCTTGCATTGGCCATTCAAAAACTGGCCCTGGCCCTGGCCCTGGCCCTGGCCCTGGCCCTGGCCCTGGCCCTGGCCCTGGCCCTGGCCCTGGCCCTGGCCCTTGGCCTGGCCTGGCCCTGGCCCTGGCCCTGGCCCTGGCCCTGGCCCTGGCCCTGGCCCTGGCCCTGGCCCTGGCCTGGCCCTGGCCCTGGCCCTGGCCCTGGCCCTGGCCCTGGCCCTGGCCCTGGCCCTGGCCCTCTGGCCTTGGACCTGGCCCTGGCCTGTTGCCTGGCACCTGGCTGGCCCAATCCCTGGCCCTGGCCCTGGCCCGTCCTGACCTCCCAGGTCGTTATGCTCTGGCTGTACTGGCCCAGGCCGTTATGGCCCTGGCCCTGGCCATAGGCCATTCTGGTCCTGCATGGCCATTCAAACTGGCCCTGGCCCTGGCCCTGGCCCTGGCCCTGGCCCTGGCCCTGGCCCTGGCCCTGGACCTGACACTGGCCCAATCCATGTTCCTGACCTTGGCGGGTCTGACCCTTTCCCAGGTCGTTATGTCTCTGGCTGTACTGGCCCTGGCCATTATGGCCCTGGCGCTGGTCATACAAGCCAAGGCCATTCTGGTCCTTGCATTGGCCATCCAAAAACTGGCCCTGGCCCTGGCCCTGGCCCTGGCCCTGGCCTGGCCCTGGCCCTGGCCCTGGCCCTGGCCCTGGCCCTGGCCCTGGCCCTGGCCCTGGCCTGGCCCTTCCCTGGCCCTGACCCTGGCTGTTCTGTCCTTGGACCTGACACTGGCCCAATCCATGTTCCTGACCTTGGCGGGTCTGACCCTTTCCCAGGTCGTTATGTCTCTGGCTGTACTGGCCCGGGCCGTTATGGCCCTGGCGCTGGTCATACAAGCCAAGGCCATTCTGGTCCTTGCATTGGCCATTCAAAAACTGGCCCTGGCCCTGGCCCTGGCCCTGGCCCTGGCCTGGCCCTGGCCCTGGCCCTGGCCCTGGCCCTGGCCCTCCCTGGCCCTGGCCCTGGCCCTGGCCCTGGCCCCCCGCTGCGGGCCCTGGCCCTGGCCCTGGCCCTGGCCCTGGCCCTGGCCCTGGCCCTGGCCCTGGCCCTGGCCCTGGCCCTTGCCCTGGCCCTTACCCTGGCTGTTCTGTCCTTGGACCTGACACTGGCCCAATCCATGTTCCTGACCTTGGCGGGTCTGACCCTTTCCCAGGTCGTTATGTCTCTGGCTGTACTGGCCCGGGCCGTTATGGCCCTGGCGCTGGTCATACAAGCCATGGCCATTCTGGTCCTTGCATTGGCCATTCAAAAACTGGCCCCTGGCCCTGGCCCTGGCCCTGGCCCTGGCCCTGGCCCTGGCCCTGGCCTGCCCTGGCCCTGGCTGGCCCTGGCGGCCTCCTGGCCCTGGCCCTGGCCCTGGCCCTGTCCTGGCCCTGGCCTCCTGGCCCTGGCCCTGGCCCTGGCCCTGGCCCTGGCCCTGGCCTCCCCGGCTGCTGCCTTGGACCTGACACTGGCCCAATCCATGTTCCTGACCTTGGCGGGTCTGACCCTTTCCCAGGTCGTTATGTCTCTGGCTGTACTGGCCCCATTATGGCCCTTATGGCCCTGGCCCTAATCAAGCCAAGGCCATTCTGGTCCTTGCATTGGCCATTCAAACTTGGCCCTGGCCCTGGCCCTGGCCCTGGCCCTGGCCCTGGCCCTGGCCCTGGCCCTGGCCCTGGCCCTGGCCCTGGCCCTGGCCCTGGCCCTGGCCCTTGCCCTGGCCCTGACCCTGGCTGTTCTGTCCTTGGACCTGACACTGGCCCAATCCATGTTCCTGACCTTGGCGGGTCTGACCCTTTCCCAGGTCGTTATGTCTCTGGCTGTACTGGCCCGGGCCGTTATGGCCCTGGCGCTGGTCATACAAGCCAAGGCCATTCTGGTCCTTGCATTGGCCATTCAAAAACCCCCCCCCCCCCCCCCCCCCCCCCCCCAAGGCCGCCCCCGCCCCCCGCCCCGCCCCCCCCCACCATGATTCATATACTACACAATGCACTCCTCCATCCTGGGGACAGCGACACCTCACTCACAATGTGATTACTGAGCTCTCCCAAGCTCTCCATTGACCTTACTGCAGCAATAATCAAAGAACAGCACACAAGAAAAAAGGTGCCAGCTCTCCTTTAGAGAAAAGCCTGAATCTGGCATTAAGAAGGTCCCTGTACCTTTTATAATTAACAGATCTTGAGGAGGGAATGGTTGGCTAGTGATGACTGAGTAACAAGATCACCTTCTTAAAGACACAGCACAATGATTCCAGACCTGGACTTCCAACCCAGACAGAAACCATTTCTAGGTGAGCAGAGATACAGATTTCTACTGCACTGGCTTTGACTCCAATAGCAAATACTGCTCTCTTCCTGCACCCACTCCTTTCTCCTGAAAACAAGGTGGCTCTCTAGGTTTCACAGGCCACTACACAAACACGTGATGCGATTATTCCCTGTCCTAACTACTAATGAGAGACATTTTGGCACAGAAAATGAGATATCCTGTAGTTTCCCACTGATGTCAGATGTACTGAAACCACTTATTTCATGGTTGTCACTGGGACTTCAGAAAACCAGGGGAAAAAATAGTAAAGAAAATAGGAACCAGATCTCAAACAAGAAAGAAGAAGTCTTTCTGCAATCTCAAGGCTGGATGATGGATCCACTGATTTAAAAACCTGACAACAGTCCTGTTCAAGAAGAGAACATTGAATAATGCAGCTATTTTCTCACTGTACCCTGAGGAAGCTATGCTCGGTCACCACAGTGCTTGTAGAAGCAAGCTTCCCAGCCCAATTCTCTCAGAGTATTCAAATTACCCTGAAGACAACAGTTTTTTTATTATTATTCATTTTTCAAGAATTTCCGGAATAAAACTCCCAATGCATTGGAGCTATCACCCCAAGCATCTGACAGGAGAAAGTTATATTATCTTCTTTCTGATATTGTGCCTTCCCCTTCTCTCATGGTTTCTAAATTGTCTGTGACCACTAGATAAAATGTACACCCACTTTCCTTGACCTCAGGAAAAATCCCAGAACAAACATCTTCTTTTTTTGCCATATGCCCTAAAATCTCTCTCAAGTTTTTAATATTCTAGGCACCCTTCCCTCTGTTGACTAAAATATTCATTCCCATCTGCATTTTGTAATTTTATCTGCAACATCTGCACATTTTTTTGGGGAAGGAGGGGATGACCTTTCACACTGCTGGAAGAGAGTGAGTTGTCTATTTTAGACAGGGGTAAGTGACATTGAGATCTGTGTCTCTACAGTTGGCTCTTAGGTCTGGATCTTGAGTAGAAGCCAGACCCAAGGTACCCATGGTGTGTCTTTAAGCACACTTTAACCCTTAAGGAAGTGATCTTGTTGATCAAGCCTTACTAGCCAATCAGCAACATCAGGCCAACCTGCGAGTCACAGGCATTTCAGGACACTTCCTATAGCCATACTGTAGGCTTTTGTTCTTGATGCAGTTTTGGTTTTAAGCAGAACTAGTGCCCGTGGACTGATTGCTTTTGTGGGAGTGCTACTGTAGTAAATTGTGATTGGAACATGGTTGAGTACAGAAGCCACAACATGGTGAGGGATGGGATGCTATCATAGATGTTTTCATAATTACATTGAACTTTCCGAGTATTTCCAAAAATAATTGTTAATGTGCCTTTTTAATCAGCATGTTGTTATAAATTGTTGTTCATTATCATAGGGTTGTATTCATTTCATGTTGCAAACTTACCATGTATAGGGTCTTAATTCTGATGCTTCATGCTCCAAAAGACCATTATTTAGTTCTTTATTTTTGTTTTATTGCTAATCTGTGGAAGTGTTTGGCTCATCAGATAAAACATGTTGTGTATCTTGGCAAGAGACTCAGTACATCTTTTGGGGGATGAACAGAGGTCAGATACTGACACATCACTTCACGTAATTAATTACATCCCATAACATGTATACTCATCCAAACCATTTTCTCTCATGCTCAATAATATAATAGATAGTAATAAACTTGGAAAATTGATAAATATTTATTACACCAATTCTATTACCATCAATTCTAGTATTGACACCACAATTTAGCTTTGACACACTACACTGGGAATTGTAAAGCTAATTGTACTTGGTCTTAATAGTTAAAACCTGAATTCAGATATGTGATTAATGATGAAAAATCAGAGAAGCAGAGCAGCCCACCCCTAGGTCTTACTTCTACTGAATCCTCAGACCCAAGGGGTGGGCAATTTTGATCCTACGAGTCTTCCATTAGAATGGAAAAAACTTCTGTCTTCTTCCACTTAATATTTCTCCTCACAGCCATATCTACCTCCCAAGTACAGGGATAAAGGAATGAGCCACCACCTGTCTCTCTTTCTCTTTTAGACTGGGTCAATCTGTTGTAGCTTGGGGCAACCATGAAATTACAGATACCACCTCATTATGTGTCCCAAATTCTGGGATTAAAAGTGTGCTCCACCATGGCCTGTCCTTTATGGCTAACTACAGCCTAGCTCCAGACTCTCTTCTTAAAGCAATTTTTTGTTGTTGTTGTTTGTTTATTTGTTTAGATTTGTGTATTCTTTTTGTTTGGTGTTATTTTCAGACAGGGTTTCCCTGTGCACATTTCTAACTCAATCAAACACACAGAGATTTACCAGCTTCTCCCTCTCAAGCACTGGAATTAAAGGCATATGCCACCACCACCTGGCAGGCTTTATTTGCTAAAGCAAAACAAAATACCACAATGCCACCATAAAGGAGAAAACCTTTATGGACCCCACAAATTTAATGGCGTGTGGATCCTGCTGAGTTTATCACTTTATAGCTTTAAAGCCTATTTCTTTGACATACTCATGAGTACTGAAGACCAGCTGAGACACCCACACCCATGAACCAAACACATACCAAATTCTTCAAATTTCCATTGGTCATCATGACTGATATACTAGCTAGCCCACAGCCTGTGAGACATTCCAATAAACCCACTTTCTTCAGACACAGTGAGATATGTTCTACCAATCCTGTTCAAACAGAGAACATTGAATAATGCAGCTGTTTCCTCATCTTCCCACTGAGGAACCTGTGCTGGTTCAGCCTAATACTCATAGATAAAGGTGTTCTTCCCAGCACCATTGTGTTTGAGTGTTCAGCTTACCTTGCAGATGACACTTTTTATTATTCTTCATATGTCAAGAATTTGACTCAAATATCAGGAATAAAACTCCAATAAAATAGACCTATATCAATGGCTTCTGTGAGGAAAAGATATATCATCTTGTTTGTAATATGGCTCCTGCCTTTCTCTCATGGTTATCTGAGAGGCCTGAGACAACCAGGTAAAAAGTCCCCTCAGGTCTCCAGACCTCAATAAGACAGCACAGAACAAACATCGCTTGTGTCCTAAAAAATTTCTCTATACCTTTAATATTCTGGGAAGCCTTCCATCCATTTAATAAGAGAATCATTTCAGTCTGTATTGTGTAATGGTCTGAGCAAGCTCTGCACGAAAGAGAGAGATAGAACCTGTGCACTGCAGGAAGTGAGCTGGACTGTTTATTGGTGACATGGGTAAGCGACATTGAAATTTGTGTCTGGCTATGTTGTGTTGGGTGTTGTCTTTGATTCCAGCACTCAGGAAGTAGAGGCAAGTAGATTTTTGTGAGTAGACTCTGGTCTACAGAGTAAGTTCCAGGACAGTAGGGCCACACAGGGAAACTCTGTTTCAAACATCAAAAGAAATGAATGAATTAATCAAATAATCAAATAATTAATTAATATTAAACAAGTAATGAGAAAAATCTACTAGAATGCAACAACAACAAGATTAATAATAATAATTAGGAAGGAATTGACCAGCTCAGTTTAATGAGCAAGTTCTAGGAGAACAGGCGCCACACAGGGAAATTCTCTCTCAAAACAAAACAAAACAAAACAAAACAAAAAATAAGTTCCTGTTTGTGCAGATCTCTAAAATTTCTAGGTCTGGAGTAGAAACCAGGGCCAAAGGAGGTGCTGGGCTTGCTGTGTCTTTAAGAACAGTCTAACCCTTGGGGAACTGCTCTTGTCACTCAAGCCTCACTAGCCAATCAGGGACACTGAGCCAACCCTCTAGTCTGAGGTCTGGAGGAGACTTCCTGGAGCCATGCTGCAGGCTTGGTTTTGTATCAGAACAGGAGCCAGAGGATTGATTGCTGCTCTATGAGTGGTGCTGTGGGGGAATTCTGGGAGGAGCATTGATCAACAGAGAAGCTGAAGCATGGTGAGTGAGGGGATGTGGGAGGGTGGGATGGGGAGTAATGAAATTCTTTTTGGCAGGCCCTCCAGCAGGAGGCTGGACTGGAATGTGCTGCCATATTCAGTATTCAGTTAGGCCCCTGGTGGTCCAGCAGCTTCCCTGACCACGTTGTGGCCTATGAATACTTCTCCATGTGTGCTGTTTCTGAGGAAAGGATTTTGATCTGGTAGCATTATGAATAAAATTCTGTGTAGTCAGCTCCATTATGGTTTTGGTGTGCAGGGATGGCTATTTACCAAAGAAGGAGAGGTTCGGTTACTTCAGTGCCTTCCAGCAGTCCTGCTTTTAACATCTAAAGTTTAGGGGTCACATCCATTCAGAGTTATTATTATTTTGTTTTTGCCATCAAAATAACATTTCTTTTGTGAAAAAATAAACAAATAAAAAGACCTTACTTTACATTTTATCAAACTGCAAGTGTGTGTCACTGTGCCTGTCATGTATTTGGTTTTGGTTTTTGATTTTAGTTTTTTTTTTTTCTTTTTTGAGACAGAGTCTTTCTATGTTGCTTAGACTGGCCTCAAACTCTGGCTGTCTCCCCACATTAGCTTTCTGAGTCCTGGAGTTACAGGAAGTTCAAGCTGGATCTATGAGAACCCACAGATGGCCAAGTTTTTAAACTAGGCATCCCAGAGGAAGGGTGGCAATGACCTCCAGTCTAGACAAAGATACTTACCACTTTCCCGCTGAAACTTTATTGAAGGTACTTAATTGGCAAATTCCTTTTCAATCATCAGAAAAGCAAATGAATTGAAAAAAAAAAGGGACTTTAACAGCTAGGCATTGATGCCACTCACCTTGAATCCCAGTACTTGGGAGGTAGAGACAGTTGGATTTCTGTCAGTTTGAAGCCAGCCTGGTCTTCACAGGAATTTCTGGACACGTTCCAAAGCCACAGCAAAACCCTATATCAAAAACCTACAACAAAACAAAATAAAACAAAAACAAAGAATTGA
The DNA here is from genome assembly GCF_943737965.1 of Phodopus roborovskii. NCBI lineage: Eukaryota > Metazoa > Chordata > Mammalia > Rodentia > Cricetidae > Phodopus > Phodopus roborovskii. The sequence goes on along the minus strand of NW_026125988.1, from coordinate 48,865 downwards.
ACAAAAAAATAAAACAAGAGAGAAAGAGAGAGAGAAATAGAGAGAGAGAGAGAATTTAGACAAGCAATGATGTTTCAAGACTGTAAACTCAGCACTCTGGATATAGAAGCGGGTAGATCTCTGAGTTGAAGAACATCAAGGATACAAAGAGAAACCCTATGTGTGTGTGTGTGTGTGTGTGTGTGTGCTACCCTGAATTATGTACACATATGTACATACACATCCAAGTGTCCATGGAGATAAGGAGAAATCATCATCACCAGGAGATTTCTTTACTGGTGGTTTTGAGACACCAGGTTTGGGTGTTAGAAGTCCAGTCCTCTGGAAGAGGAAGAAATACTCCTAACATGAACAATGTTGCTAGCCAAAGAGATTCACTACTTACAGTTAGTTGTTCTACAGATTATTATTATTATTGTTATTATTATTAATTGTTATATCATTCTTTGCTGCAGCATTGAGTGATGATACTGGATCCAACAAACTCAACAAACCTACAGGAATTTATTGGGAAAGGGAGTGAAGGCAGTGGTAGATGTCAACCAATTGGGGGCAGAAATAGAAAGAGAGAGAAAATTGGCAGTAGTTGCTTGCTAATAAAGAGGAGGGAAGAAGTTTAGAACCAGGCTCTGCAGTTGGGGCCCTTTCAACTGGGGACATGGGGGTTCCATTGGCCCAGCTCCTCATGGCCTTTGCATGCACTGTCTTATGGAGTCACTTAATGAATGCAAGGCTTAGCCTTCCAACTTTGACAGCTTTTGAGATGTCAGTGTAGAGTGATCATCTCTGAAAAACAGATCCAGGAGGGAAGTGAAGGTTACCTGTGGAAATTAGAGAAGCTCGACTCCAGGGCATGGAAAGAACTTGAGCATTAGAGAGGCCTGTGATCTGGAAAGGTTCCCTAAGAAGAAACAGGCCCTGGAGAGGACATGTGTGGAGTGACAGCCAGGTGCTGAGGAGAAACCACCAGGGCAGGAAGAGGAGTCTTTGGGAGTAGGAACAGGGCCAGGTTGCCTAGGATGAGGGTGAATCCAATAAATCAATTATTAATATTAGGTAGCACATGTTTTACTGGGTGCTATTATTTCCCTTGTTAATTACAGAACATTAATGTTATAAAAATGTTATAAAGGACACTAGCTGTAAGTGTGTGACAAAGGCCTTTTAATCTCAACATTCAGGAGGCAGAGGGAATTCTTTCTGTTTGAATGTAGTTGGGTCTACAAAATCATCTCCAGGACAGCCTGGGATTCACAGTGAAACAAATTCTGGAAAAGCACACAAAAGACCACTCCAGCAAATATGTTTTTATTTATCCCTCCAAATGATAAATAAAATATGTCATGTGTCTTAATTTTCTTTCTACTCTTCAAGCCTTACCCTAAGAAATTCTTTTGCATTTTTTTACTAGTGAAAACATGTTTGCATTGTGTCTGTCATGCACAATAATATTGGGTTTTTTTTTTCTCTTTCCTGACTGGTTATCCATTTCTCCACAAAATGCCCAGTGTAATAAGCATCAGTCAAGGCTTTGGATGTATTCACATTCCCAGTGTGTGTGTGTGTGTGTGTGTGTGTGTGTGTGTGTGTGTGTGTGTGTGTGTGGGACCAGAAAACAACTTTTGGTGCCTATTCTCTCCACCATGAATCTCAGATAATTTACTCAGGTCCTCTAGACTGGGCCCTGGAAATTGTTTTATTCCCATTACCCTTCCAAATCTGGCATGATTGTATCGTAATACCTTGTTGAGTTTATTTTTAATTACATTTTAATACATATATTTGCTTTCATTATGTGAATTGTGTCTGTATGAATGTATGCAATGCATTTGACTGCTTGCAGAAGCCATAAAAGAGCACTGGATTACATGGAGTTGGAGTTATAGGAGGTTATAAGCCACCAGGCATGGATACTGGGAAGTGAACACAGGTATTTGGCAATAGCAGTAAATACTTGTTTAAATACTCTTTGCCTCTGATATAGCTCTAAAGCTCCTAATCCTAACTTATATTTTTAGTTAAAAGTATGTTTTCTTGTGTAGTTTTAATTACATTTTTTTTTTTTTTTTTTTTTTTTTTTTTTTTTTTTTTTTTTTTGATCAAACACATGCCTGTACACATGTGCTATCTTCCAGGCTTTACCAATCCAGGAAACTCTGAGGGAGTGGTTAATGCTTCTTTCATTTTGTGTCACTGGAATTTGGTATAAAGTGCCACTATCCAATGATCTACTTCAATGACCATTAATTTTAATTTTTAGTTTTAGTTTAAATACAGAGTATTGGGTTTCATAGTGGTATCTTTATATACTTGTGATTATGTGCTTTCCTTGTTTGTTTTCTTCCCACACTACTCTCCCTTTTGACTCTCCTCATCTCTAGCTGATTCCATTTCTTGTAGCATTTACTTCCAAGATATATTTACTAGTCTTTGCAAGTAAGTTTCTTGAGCAAATTTTGTATCTACCAAAATAGTGTTAAAACAAAAATTAATTAAAAAAGATGGGGTAGAACAATCCATATTCAACGGAAAACACTGATATGACATGTCAATTCTTAATATCTATGCCCCAAACACATGATGAGGAAACATACCCAAGAAGATTAAACAGGAAGAAACTATTGAATCACAGTTAAAATTAACAAATTAGAAACAAGGAAAAATAAAATTATTGAATGAAAAACATATTTGATTTTTGTGTGAAAATCAACTATACAGACAAAACTAAGAGAGAGAGAGACATAATCAACAAGGAAAACCACAGAACCATAAGAAATATTTTAAAAATACTTCATCCAAATTGGGAATATATATCTTGATAGGTACCACTTACCAAAGTTCAATCAACAACACATGAACAATTTGAATATAGAACTATCACGCATAGTGAAATAAAAAGAATCATTACAAGCCTCACAACCAAGAATAAGTAAGAATTTAAATAAATAAATAAAATCTGAGTGAAACATTGTTTTAACATTGGAATTTACCAGCCTTTCAAAGAAGAGTTAGAAATGTTACTTCTCACTTATTCCATGATATAAAAAGACAAGAAACTTTACCCAATTTATTTTATGATGCCACAGGTACACAGATATCCAAGCATTCAGGCTTTTTTTTAAAATATTCATACATAATTTATGTCAGATGTTACTACATCATATACCTTTAACCTGAAACAGGGTACAGTGGAAATTTGGCTTTCTGGATAGCCCTTAACAATCTGGATATTGCAACAGGTTGACAGACTTGGGGAATCCAATTTCAATAATTCAATGGATGATAGCCACTTTGCCTGATGACGTTGAGATCATAAACCTTACTCAGCAAGGCTTTCCTATGTTGTGGGAAATATAAAGAGAATTGGAGATCAATTTTATCTCATGAATATATGTGAACAAATAATAAAATCCTCATAAAGAGATTCCAAAACAGGACAAAATATCATCCAAACCAATAATGGAGGCATCATTGCAAAGAGGGTGTGATAATACAACACAAAAAATCAAACATATTTAATGCACAATAAAAGTAAATTTTAAAAAACATAAGTATTCCTTTATTTTAATTTTATATATTGATGCCAGTTGCCTCTCCCTCCCTTCATCTTTTTCTCTTCCACTTTCTCATGCCTCCTGACCCCCTTCCCCTCCTACCTCTCCACACTCCACATGTAGGGTGATGACTTCCAGGAGGGCTAATCTAAATCTTTCAAGTCATTTGGAGTAGGGATTAAGATTTTTCTCCTGTATCTATGTTAAGGGAGTATCCCTTCATGGAGGATGTGATCCTAAAGCCCTTGTGTGCACCAGGGATACATACTAGTTCCACTCTCCAAGGTCGCTTAGACTGTCCAGGCATTCTATCTTAGACCCATGTTTAGTGGATCCGAGTCAGTCCCATGATGAATTGCCAGCTATCCCTCTGGTGCCCATTAGCTCCTCTATGTTCAGATAAGCTGCCTCTATTTGTTACTGCAGCCTGGTGTTGTCCTCCCTCTGTGCATATGGATTCCAGTTATGCCAAGTGTTTAGTTGTGGCTGTTTCCTTCTGTTTGCATCAGCTACTAGATGAGGACTCTATTATGGTGCATAAGTTACTCATCAATATCATTATCATGGAAGGCCATTTATGGTAGTCTTTCCACTGTTCCTCAAATTGTTAGTTGGGGTCAGACTTGTAGATGTCTGGACATTTCTCTAGGTTCAGTTTTCTCTTTAAACCTACAATGGCTCCCTCTTTTATGGTTTCTCTCTGTGTCTCTCCTTCTGTCTCTGTCTCTCTCACTCCCTTTCCTCTCATCTATTCCTTCCCTGACACAATCTTCCCACGTGCTTTTCTCTCCTCTTCTGTTTCTTGTAGATCGTTCTCTATTCATTGTCCCCACCAACACCCCATATGCTCAGGAGATCTTGTCCCATTCCTATTCTGTGAGCGACCTTATATGAATCTCTTATAATCCTCCTTGTAGCCTAGTTTCTCAGCCAAAGTGAATTATAAACTGGTGATCCATTGCACTATGTCTAAAATCCATATATGAGTGAGTACATACCATGTTCCCCTTTTTCTGACTGGGTTACCTCATTCAGGATGGATTCTTCAAGTTCCATCCATTTGCCTCTAGATTTCAAGATTCCAGTGTGTGAGTGTGTGTGTGTGTGTGTGTGTGTGTGTGTGGGTGTGTGTGTGGGGGGGGTGTGTGTGTGTGTGTGTGTGTGTGTGTGTGTGTGTGTGTGTTCGCAGCATAGTACTCCATTGTGGAAATGTGCACCATCTTCTTTATCCATTCTTCAGTTGAAGGGCATTTAGGTTACTTCAATGTTCTTGCTATTACAAATAATGCTGCTCTGAACATAAACATGTCTTTGTTGCATGGATGGGGATTATTTGGCTATATTCCTAAGTGGGGGATTGCTAGGTAATGTGGTAGAGTCATTCCCATTTTCCTGAAGAGCTGCCACACTGATCGCCAAAATGGTTGTACATGTTTGCTTTCCCACCTGCAGTGGAGGAGTGTTCCCCTTTCCCCACATCCTCTCCAGCACAAGTTGTCATTGGTGTTTCTAATTTTAGCCATTCTGGCTGGAGTAATATATCTCAGAGTTGTTTTGATTTGCATTTCCCTTATACCCAAGGATTGTGAGCAATTTCTTTAGTTTTTTTCAGCCATTTTGGATTCCTCTATTGAGAATTCTCTCCTCAGTTTTTTTTTTAAATTCAACTTTTAATAGGTTTATTTGGTGTGTGTGTGTGTGTGTGTGTGTGTGTGTGTGTGTGTGTGTGTGTGGGTGTGTGTGGGTGGGGGTGTGTGTGTGTGTTTAGGCCAGGGCTATCACCTTCTTTTCCTAAAACATTGCTCCCCTGTGACTGGGGTGTGTGTAGGTAGGGAGGTACATGTGGAGGTGAGGGGAGAGTTATGAAGAGTCAGTCTCTCCTCTCATCTTCACAGGATTTCTGGAACTCTAACTCAAGCTGTCAGGTTTCTATGTCAAGCATTTTTACTCATGCAGCTATCTTGTCTGCCCCATAACTATTTCTCATCTTCTATCTATCTATCTATCATCTATCTATCATCTCCTATCACTTATCTGTCTATAGTAATCAATTATCAATCTATGTACCTATGTATGCATGTATGTATGTATCTATCTATCTATTTATTTATCAATCAATCATCTAACATCTATCACCTAACTCACTAGGCACATAGCCTCAAAAAGAAACAACCAGCCTACAGGCAGTGGCTGGCTGGCCAGCAGGCCCCAACCATCTCTACCTACCAAGTGCAGGATTACACATATGCAATACCATCCCTACTTTTCTGTGTGACTGCATAAATGGGATTGTACTTAGATCCACATGCTTCTACAACAAGACATTTACTGACTGATCTGTGTGCCTAAGTTCATATTCCAGTTTTAATTTTTAGCTTTTAAGCACTTTTTCTGTAAGTGTTAGTATTTGGGCATTTTTACTGACCTGCCCTTGGGGTTCTGACATGCTATGTGCACAGCTACAGCCACTAAGAGCACCACCTGTGCACATTCTCTATGTTCCCTTTTAAAGGGTCCTGCCTACCTTTCTCTCTCTTCCTCTCTCTCTTTCTGCTTCTCTTCCTGTCTCTCAGTCTACCCTCCTTCCTGTCCCTTACTTTTCTACTGCTCCTGTCCCCATAGTTCAGTTTTCCCCCTCCCTTCCCCCATTTCCCATTCCCTTTCCCCTAAAAAAAGAAACAAACTCCACATGAGCTTTTTTTTTAATTTTTATTTTACATATCGATAAAAGTATCCAAGTTCCCTCTCCCTTCCTCCCTCTCTCCCTCCCGCTAAGCCTTTCTACCCCTTCACATGCACCCTGACCAACCTCCCCTCCCATCCCCCCTCACTACACATGTAGGATGATGCCATCTAGGAGGGGTCATATAAATCTGTCAAGTCATTTGAAGTGGGGAAAAGGACTTCTCTCCTGTCTCTAGGTTATAGGAGTACACCTCCATGGGGCATGTGACTACAAGTCCCTTTTGTGTACCAGGAATACATCCTGGTTCTACTGCCTGGAATTCCTTAGACTGCTCAGGCCTTCTAGCTGAGACCCATATTCAGGGGGGTTTGAGTCAGTCCCATGATGGATTCCAAGCTATCAGTCTGGGGGCCAGTTAGCTTCTCCTTGTTCAGGTCAGCTGTCTCTATGCGTTTCTGCAAACTGGTCTTGTCCTGTCTCTTTGCATCTGGATTCTTTTTCAGGTCAGTGTTTATTTGTGGCTGTTTGCTTCTGTTTCCATCAGTTACTAGATGAGGGCTCTATGTTGTGGATAAGTTAGTCATCGATCTCACTATCAGGGAAGGGCATTTATGGTAGCCTTTCCACTGTTGGTCAAATTGTTAGTTGGGGTCAGTATTGTATTTCTCTGGACAGTTCTGTAGGTTCAGTTTTCTCTTCAATCCTATAAAGGCTCCCTCTTTTAAGTTCTCTCTCTCTGTCTCTCACTCTCTCTTTCCTGTCTTCTATTCCTCTACTGACACAATCAGTAAATATCTTTACACTTACATTATAAAGACTCTCTTTGTGATCCCCTTTGAAGGAAGTACTTCACGATGAAGTGTCCCATCGAAAAATCACGGGGACATGAAGAATCATGGAATTTCAAATAATAATTTCTCTGACCAGCAGTGCCTAGTTATTGCTGGGTTGAGGTGGGCTAGAACCTGAAAATAATGAGAGAGAAAGAAGGAACGAGACCAAGCAATGCTTGTCAAGGTCTCACTTTATTAGGCACAAAGAGGGGTTTTTAAAGCAAAGTGGGGAGGAAGTGGGTAGGGGTAGCTTTGCTGACTCTGGGGCTCTGGTAAGGTCCCACACCATAAACATCAGACCATAAACGTCTGATTATCTCAGTTCTTGGTGTCTGGTTCATCTCAGTTCCTGGAAGGAGTGGAACAGACCACTTTTTAGCAGTTTTCTGTTTTACCAAGATAAAGCTCAATTAGAATTTTAAGGTGTAAGTGATTCTGCAAGAGTATGTGACTCAAGGCTGGATCCCAACATCTCCCCCTATTTTATTCTTTTTTTATGGAGCGTCTATCTTAGGCTATGTAGTGGGCTCCCACAATCGGGCCCTGGGGATGGGCTTGTCATTATGGGACAAATGGTAGGACCCCTGTCTTAATCTACATAGGGTGCATCCTCACTCAGCACTCAAGGACATGGTCAAAAATTGGGCAAGAAACTCGGGCAAGATGAGTGGGCTCCTGAGAGATGGTCCTATGCTACTGCTGTCATTGAGCGACTTATAGCCAAAGAGAAGGGTCTGCCTACATTTTGTGGCACTGAGATATTACCATCATTGACGTCTTCATATTTGAGAGAACCAGGTCCTCTGTTGATCGAGTCCTGTGAAATCGAGTCCTTGTCTAGGTGGTTCAGGACTGGCACTGTCACCATCCTCATCAGGTTTCTCAGAAGAGCCCTGTTCCCTTTCCAAATGCTGATGGTAGTGTACAGAAATAGCATGAAATCAATTTGAGTTCTGATCAATTGAGTTAATTTCTGGAATGCCCAAAGCCCAAAAGTCATCATCAGTAGCAATCCCATAAATGGTCCCAGGAAAGAAGGAAGCAAGGTAGAAAGCCAAGGGGAGGTGGAAAGGAATTTTTATACTAGGACTCGGCCTGTTCCCACTGCCATTTACGTTCAGCAAGACTTTTCTGCATTCTGTCTAAGCTGTGTTCCATTAAGCCAGTCTTATCAGCATAAAAGCAACATTCCTCTTTGATTATTGCACAAATTCCTCCTTGTTGTAAAAACAATAGGTTTAAGCCTTGACTGTTCTAGAGAATGACCCTTGAGAGAGACAGACAGAGAGAGAGAGAGAGAGAGAGAGAGAGAGAGAGAGAGAGAGAGAGGAGGTATTACACTTCTGAGGTCTCAGGTCCAGTTTTCCTGTTCCACACATCTCCACCAAATGGTCTGGCAGCCACTGGACCTCATCTTCTTCCTGCAAGAAAACACAAACATGCCCTCACCCCTCTCAACCCCCTATTAGGAGAAAGTTGGGCTCTTTCCATAGTCTCAGGCATGGATCTTTCCATTTGACTTGAGTAAATGTCTCTTGAGCATCATCATATCAGAATCTGTCTGCGACAGATTGCTCATAGGCTTCCACATTCAAAAAATTTAAATGAAGAGAGCATCATGTAGGGCACCACTTGCCCTGACCAGCAGGGCCTAGATATTCCTGGTTGCTGGGAACCAAACTCTTATGTTTTTGGTTGTGAGCCTAGCCTTTAACAGCTGGGCCATCTCTACATATTAAAAGCACATGAAGCTATGTTGTGAAATAATGGTGTGTAGTACATTGGTGCCATTGCTGCTTGACAAAGATCCAGCATTTCAACATGGAAGACCAACCAAAGAGCTGAAGCACCTGCAGAGGCAGGCAGAATTCTTTGAGCTTAAAGTCAGGCATGCAGAATAAGTGCTAGGACAACCCAAGACACAGAGAGGAACCCTGTTGTGGAAAAGTTGATGAAATCCACCATTAGCTGTTTGGTGGCAGTGCACATGCTTAAGCCCAAATCCCCTGAGGCTGAGGCTGTCTGATTTTCATGATTTGAATATATCCACGTCTACTGAATGAGTTCCAGGACTACAAAGATAAAGCCTTTCTTGAAAACAACAATGCAAATCTACACAAATCAAGAAAGAATCCGATGCACCTTTAATATGGATCGAATCATCTGGTGTTTGCCTGCATAGGTAAATGAGGAAGCTCTCTTTTTGGCTACTTCTCCTAATTCTGGCTACAATTTCATCCCTATACTAGCAATAGAGCCACATTCTTTGAAAAATTTAGTATATATTGAAGAAAAGTTGAGACATCCAGCCTGATGAACTAGACAACTACTGTACTCTTAAGATTTCACATGGTAGGCAGGCATTGCTGAACTACAGAGAAAGAACTTTTGAGACATTCTAGAACATCTGCTTGGAGAGATTAATCCTACCAGTCCTGTGTATGTAGAGAAGCATGAATCCATGAATAATGCAGATAGTTTAAAACTGCTCACTGACTAAATTGTGCTGGCTAACAGTAGTGTTCATAAACAAAAATATTCCTAGCTCCATTACTCTCTAAATTTTCAAATTTCCATGAAGAATGCTCTTTTTATAATTTTGCATTTGTCAAGCGGTTTTTCTGAGATTCATGAATAAAACACCTACAGTGATAGAAAAATCATCAAGCTTTCTTATGAGAGAAAGACAAATTATCATCTTTTGGAAGTGGTTCCTGCTATTATTTCCTGACAGTTGGAAGTTCCTATACAACCAGGCCAATAACACCTCATGCTGCACACTGCTCAGTGGGTGATGGGTCTCCATGGGTACCAAAACTCGATGACCAGGTCAGGAGTGGCTTTGGCTTGACAGACAGACACAAACACACTGGAGGAGGTTTGCACCTGCTGCGATTTTTCATTTAGAGTATTAGGTTTTTAGACAGAAATTACAAGGAACACATTTTGGTCACAATTTACAGACATATTATAAAATGCCAGTAATTCTTTTGAAGCATGAGATCAAAAAACACTTATTCTGACCTACCTGTGGTCAGTGCACCAGAGATTTGGTTTACTGAGTTTAGATAAAAGTCATTGTCTCTGATCAGTGAACTGTTAACAGCATTGAAAAGAACATTTGCATTGCTTTATTAATTTTAGACGATAGTCCTAAATTATTTTATTTTATTTTATATAAACAAAGTCCAATTAAATGAAAACAAACATTTATACACAATATTTGGGAATTTGGGCGTCATTCTTTCCAAACTACTTCCGGGTGGTAAGGGGCGCTGTCAAGGGGATTCGAAGAAGATTCAGAAATCCTGGCTGTAGTCTGTAAGGCTGCTTTGTCCAGCTGTTTTGAATGTAGGATCAACTTGTACTCTGATTCAGGCAGTCTGGCATGATTAAACGACATTAGTCTGGAACAAATCCACATCTTTTCATTTTCTGTGGAAACAAAAATAGAAATCCTTTTCCCCAGTAACATGTCCTTCAACTTAAATTTTGGAGACAACACATTTTTTTTTTTTAATTTATTATTTTACATGTTGATCCCAGTTCCCTCTCGTCCCTCCCTCCCTCTTTCCCTCCCTCTTTCCTCTCTCCATCCCTCCTTCCCTCCCTTTTATCCTCTGTGCCCTCTCACATGCACTCTAACCACCCTCCCTTCCATCCTCCCACCCCAATTCCATATGTAGGGGAATGCCATCCAGTTGGGGTCATGTAGATCTGACAGGTCATGTGAAGTAGGGACTAGGGCTTCTCTCCTGTCTCTAGATTAAGGCAGTTATCCCTCCATGGGGGATGTGTTAGCAAAGTCCTTTTGTGCACCAGGGATACATCCTGGCTCCACAGTCTGAGGTCCCTTAGAATGCTCAGTCCTTCTGGCTGAGACCTGTATTCAGGGGGGCCTGAGTCAGTCCCATGCTGGCTTCCCAGTTATCAGTCTAGTGGCCGTTAACTCCTCCTTGTTCAGGTAAGCTGTCTGTATGTGTTTCTGCCGCATGGTCTTATCCTCTCCATCTGCATCTGGGTTCCAGTTCGACTCAGTGTTTATGTATGGGTGTTTGCTCCTGTTTCCAACAGGCATTAGTTGAGAGATCCATGGATAAGTTAGTTGTTGATCTCACTCTCTGGAAAGGGCATTTATGGTAGAGAACTACAAGACTGCTCCCAACTAACAATCTGAGCTTCCGTGGAGGAGCTGACTAAAGTGTGACAGATGATTTAACTATCAGATTATTTCATTATTCAAATCTGTCTTTTTCTAATCCAGGTAGAGTGGATTCTGGATCCACCTTGTTGGTGTTAAATTGACTCTTGTGATTTTGTTCTTTCTTCCTTCCTTCCTTCATTTCTTCATTTCTTTCTTTCTCATTTTCTTTCTTTAAATCAATGTTGATATCAATTTGTAATCTCTCTAGGGGTGAATTATCAGAAATTATCTCTTTATTCATTCATTTTTTTGTTCATCTCTATGATTAAGAACTCACTGACCCTTCAGTATGGAGCAATCATTTAGGCTTCACAGATAAAACACCACCCAATGTTTAATGTTTATTCATTTAATTATGAATATCTGTCATTATGTATTCTGTGATCCCTGGAGTTTGGGCCTCCTTACACTTCCTTAGCTGTTAAACTAGGAAATTGAATGATAATTCATCATTTAATTAACGAATTTAAAATACAGGTGATGTTATGAACCATATGTCCCTTTGGGAGTCAGATTTTGGGAGTTGATGTAACATCATTTCATTACTTCATCATTTACCTATGTAAATAGATCTTTACAACAGTGATAGGTTTAGGACTTTGGTGCCACTTCGTCAGTGTTAATATAAAATGCATACTAAGTAATTATCAATTTAATTTTTTAAACAAATCATTATTCCAGGAAGAGATCAGTCTGACTACTCCATGTGGGATTTACCTATTCCCCACCATGTCATTATTCAATCATTATTCATTGTACTTTAATTATTTAAATTGATGAAGAAGTTGTTATTCTTGACAGGGGTCTGGCCATTCTTCCATGGAGTTAATCGTGTAGCATTATTTAATTATCTAAGTACTACTTCCTTGAAAATCACTTGAGTTTGGTTCCATCTTATGAACATTAATTAAGCAGGACTATCAAGTTATTAACTTATTGTGTTTGCGTAAGTAATGATGATGTCATCCGTCATTTGGCTGATGTGGGACTGACACAGCAGGAGATCGGTCATCTAATGAACTCTGTCGGGCTAATAACATGACACACCACCAACAATAAATAACTCTAAATAACTATTTAAATCTGTCTTTTTCTACTGCAGGAAGAGTGGAGTCTGGAGCCCCCTTGTTGGTCTTGAAATGTCTCTTGTGGTTTCATTATTTATTTATTTAAATCAATGTTGATATCATTTTGTTATCTCTCTAGGGGTGAATTATGAGAAATTATCTTTTCATTCATTCATTTTATTGTTCAAATGTATGATTAAGAACTCAATGACTCTTCAGTATTGATCAATCTTTAGGTTTTGCACATAAAACACCACCCACTAGTTTAATGTTTATTCATTGAATTATGAAAATCTGTCATTACGTATTCAGTGACCAGTGAAGATTTTAGCCTCCTTAGGGGAGTCCATCATGCCAGAACATAGCATCATCTAATAGTACACTTACTTATTTACCTGTTAAACTAGAAAATTAAATAATAATTCATCATTTAATTAACGTATTTGAAATACAGGTAATGTTATGGACCCTAAGTCCCTTTTGGAGTCAGATTTTGTGAGTAGACGATGTAACATCATCTCATTACTTCATCATTTAGCTCTGTAAGTAGGTCATTACATCAGCGATAGTTTTAGGACTTTGGTGCCATCTCGTCAGTGTTAATATAAAATGCCAGCTAATTAATTATCAATTTAATTTTATAAATAAATCATTATTCCAGGAAGAGGTCAGTCTGACTACTCCATGTGGGATTTAAGTATGCACCACTATGACATTATTCAATTATTTTTCATTACATATTAATTATTTGAATCGATGAAGATGTTGTTCTTCTTGACTGGAGTAGGGCCATTCCTCCATGGGAGTTAATCAAGTGGCAGTATTTAATCATCTAAGTACTCCTTCTTTGACAATCACTGGGGTTTGGTTCCATCTTATGAATGTTGAGTATGGAGGACTATTCACTTATTAACTTACTTGATTGTGTAAGTAATGATGGTGTCATCCGTCATGTGGCTGCTGTGGGATTGACACAGGAGGAGATCGGTACCAGAAGCAGTGCCCAGAGAATGGGGGACACTGCCTCATAGAGTGATTACTGATTACGCAGTAGTACATTTTTAACAATCGAATGATTACACTATTTAAAAAAAAAAAAACTGTACTGTTTCACATCATCAGTTTCTGCGAGGTTGCAACAGAACTGACCCATGAAGGACACAGTGACCACCGATTTTAAAAATGGAATAACTGTATAATCTCCTGATCAGGGAATCTCATCTAATGAACTCTGTCGGGCTGATAACATGACACACCACCAACAATAAATAACACTAAATAACTATCTTAGGAAGCGGGGTACAGGAATTAATAGAGAACAGTCAATTGAGGAATCCAAATGACTGAAAGAAACGTAAGACACTGCTCAAAATCCTTAATCATCAGCCTAATGCAAATCTACACAACTCTGAGAAACCATGGGATCAAACTCCTCTAATGGTAAGAGGATGAAGAGGAGTTTATTTTATTTTCAATAAAGAGAAAAGGATTATGGTAGAGGCGATTAACTGTATTGTTTCCATTCTAGAAATTAGCAAATTGAAGCATAGAAAACAGGTTTAAAATACTCATCATTGTACTTGAATGGCACAATGATGCTTTCGTTTTCATGTTTATGTCACTATAGGCATGTTGTAGCTTGAGAGACTGGTAAATATGTAGAACTCAAAAGAAAGAGCCCTGATTTGTTTTTGTGAGAAACTCATGAGACTGTAGGGTTAGTTCATCGGTGGGTATACTCCTTTAAGCCTGTGGGAGGGGTACTAGAATGTGACAGAATGTTGGTTCATAAATGTTGCCTGGCAACCCTCCTTGCATTCTATATCCTGGTATCATGGTCCAAGGACGAGAGAACAGCTTCGAGAAAGTGTTATCATGGGACATTACAGTCTGCCAAGATAAATATCTCCTAAAACTTTTCATGATAGCATTTGATTCGTCTAACCAAGTCACAGCCACACTTCTGGAAGTGTGCCTACAGCTTTTACTGGTTACCAAATGCAAGATTACCTAATCTTCAGAGGACATAGACTGTGGAGAAACAGTTCAGAGTCTTCTGTTTATGAATACTCTCTCTCCTCAGAAGTAAACCTATGGAACAAAAGATAATAAGACTCACGATTATTCATCAAAAAGGTGAGTTTGACATTATTGAATTCCTTAAGGAAGGTGATAATACGTTTGTTAGAGTAGAGTTAGCGATTATTAGATTTCAGTCCATCTCTTTTGAGGTAGTCGTCCAACATTAAATATGTGATATCTTCTAAAAACCCTACATACACAATGAGAGTTCAGCATTTGTAGGTAGTGGGGCGCCGTGTCCCTGCATTCTCCATTACAAGGTGCCCCCCCGCGCCTCCATCCAGCTGGCGTTGAGAGTAAACAAGTCAAGGTGGGTCTCCCGGGGGGGGGGGGGTTTTCCCCTCCCTTGGCCTCTGCCTCTTCTGTGGCGTCATATGGGTCGATGGGCTGCAGCCAATCAGGAGGCCGTGCCCACGCCGCGAGGAAGGTTGTAAACCTATATAAGGGTTAGATTTTGGATGTTTGGCGTCTCCGATCTGTAAGCTTATGCTCTCTCTCTCAAGATGCATTAAAGCTTTACTGCAGAAGGATCCTGAGTGTGCTGCGTCGTTCTTGCTGGCGAGATGGTAGCGCGGGACAAGCATTTAAACATGTTCCTACTTTGCTCTGTGATTAAATAAGGGATGAACCTGGGAGTTTCCACAATCATGTGGGAGTCAACTGAGAGGCAATTGTGTGGTACATGGCCGACCATTTCATCCTCTCATTATGTTGTTATTTTTTTATTAAAATAGGACATTTGATAATCCATGATCAGAGGATTGTGGTTACACGATGTGGGAGGCAATTATAATAGACCATCTTAATATCAATTATGTAGTTAAAATATTTAAACTAATCACGACAGCATCGTTCATGAGCCTGGTTTGGAGCCACCTTAGGGAAGTGGATGATGTTACATGAACTCATTATTTGATTATTTAGTTATATAAAACAATGATTATATCGTCCATGACACTTGGAATCTGGTGCCACAGATCACCTAATTACATAATTGATGTATTTAAATTGACAATCTGTGTTAATCCCCAAGATAATGTAAATATGAGTGTAATTATGTAAACCAAAAATTGTCCATTCCATGAAGAGACCCGTAAAGCTCCCTCTTGTGGCGTTAATGTGCAATATCATCACAGTTTATGATTCATGGTTTCAAAGGATGATGATGACATTCTTCATACTGGAGTCTGGCCATACCTCCCTGCCAGTTAAACGCTACATCACCTCTTTATTGGGACAGTTAGCTATCACTGACTTATTTAGTCCTTAAAATTACTTAAACGACAAACAATGCCAACACCGATTATTTTTAGGTTGCAAATATCTGTCAGTGACAAATTAGGAAACTTGTAGACATGGGCAGAGCATGTTCTGAATATCTATGCATCTTGCAGACCACTAGGAATGCTGGAGAATAGAGTCCAGATGATTGCATGGTGCGCTCCGAGACGTAAAAGATCTTTACCAAGTTCTGCATGGTGGTCTCGGTGTTGACTACTTGCTCTTCCTCCACATCTTCACATCGGTTGTGGTCTATGTCTAGAAGATGTAGTGGCACTAGGAAGTCGGCACCATAACCGAGACCTGGCAAAAGGATGACGACTAAGAACATGGAAGAACATCTCTCTCTCAGCTATGCTGTTGTGGCCCCTGCTGCAGCCACCTTTTCAGCTGATATCAACATTTTGGCTACTACTGGTATGCCAGGAATGGGCCAATTACCTCAGGACCTGCTGCAACACAACAGAGATTCATGCACCGGTGAGGATGTCAGGCCAACAGAAATCACCAGGCAAGAAAGTATGATTATCTGGCGACTAACTGATGGAGTATTAATAATCCGTGATGACAACATCCGTTTACATATCTGGCAAGTCTGGCCAGGAATTGATGATACGAAAAAGTTCAACGACTTAGATATGTAAAGATGTAATTATTTAATTGTTTCATTTTATAATCTGTGAACCCTGAAGTGTGGTGCCACCTTGTGTCTCAAGTGTGACAGACGATCTAACAATGTGATGCTTTCATTCTTCAAATCTGTCTTTTTCTTCTCCAAGAAGAGTGGAGTCTTGATCCGCCATGTTGGTGTTAAATTGTATCTTGTGAGTTCTTTCTTTCTTTCTTCCTTTCTTTATTTAAATCATTGTTGATATCATTTTGTTATCTCTCTAGGGGTGAATTATGAGAATCTATCTCTTTATTCATTCATTTTTTGTTCAAATCTAAGATTAAGAACTCAATGTCTATTCAGTATTGAGCAATCATTTAGGCTTCACGCATAAAACACCATCCACTTGTTTAATGTTTATTCATTTAATTATGAAAATCTGTCATTATGTATTCAGTGATCACTGGAGTTTTGAGCCTCCTTAGGGGAGACCGTTGTACCAGACCATCACATAATCTAATACTACACTTGCTTCTTTAACTGTTAAACTAGGAAATTAGGTAATAATTCATCATTTAATTGACGTATATAAAATACAGGTAATGTTATGGACCATAAGTCCCTTTTGGAGTCAGATTGTGGGAGTTGATGATGAAATATCATCTCATTACTTCATCATTTAGCTGTGTAAATAGATCTTTACATCAGCGATAGGTTTAGGACTTTGGTGCCATCTCGTCAGTGTTACTATAAAAGGCCCACTAATTAATTATCAATTTAATTTTTTTAAAACATCATTATTCCAGGAAGAGATCATTATGACCACTCCATGTGGGATTTAAGTATGCACCACCATGTAATTTTTCAATCATTTTTCATTATATATTAATTATTTAAATCGATGAAGATGTTGTTCTTCTTGACTGGAGTAGGGCCATTCCTCCATGGGAGTTAATCACGTGGCGTTATTTAATCATGTAAGTACTACTTCCTTGACAATCACTGGAGTATGGTTCCATCTTTTGAAAGTTAAGTATGGAGGACTATACAATTATTGACTTACTTGATTGCATAAGTAATGATGTTTTCATCCGTCATGTGGCTGTTGTGGGATTGACAGAGCGGGGGATCGGTACCAGAAGCAGTGCCCAGAGAATGGGGGACACTGCCTTATGCAGTGATTACTAATTAGGTAATAGTAGATTTGTAACAATCGAATGATTACATGATTTAAAAAACTGTACTGTTTTGCATCAACAGTTTCTGAGAGGTTGCAACAGAACTGACCCATGAAGGACACAGTGACCACCGATTTTAAAAATGGAATAAGTGAATAATCTCCTGATCAGGGAATCTCATGTAATAAACTCTGTCGGTCTGATAACATGACACACCACCAACAATTAATCACTCTAAATAACCATAGTAGAAAGCATGATACAGAACTTAATAGAGAAAAGTCAATTGAGGAATCCAAATGACTGAAAGAAACATAAGACACTGCTCAAAATCCTTAATCATCAGCCTAATGCAAATCTAAACAACTCTGAGAAACCATGGGATCAAGCTTCTCTACAGGTAAGAAGATGAAGAGGAGTTTATTTTATTTTCAATAAAGGGAAAAGGATTATGGTAGAGCCAATTAAGTCTATTGTGTCCGTTCTAGAAATTAGAAAATTGAAGCATAGAAAACAGGTTTAAAATACTCATCATTTTACTTGAATGGCATAATGATGATTTCATTGTCATGCCTATGTCACTATAGGCATTTTGTAGCTTGAGAGACGGGTATATATGTAAAACTCAAAAGAAAGATCCATGCTTTGATTTTGTGAGAAACTCAGTGGGGCTGTAAGGTTAATTCATCGGTGGGTATGCTCCTTTTAGCATGTGGGACGGGCAGTAGAATGTGACAGAATGTTGGTTCATGAAAGTTGCCTGGCAACCCTGCTTTTATTCTGTATTCTGGTAGCATGGGCCAAGGACCAGAGAGGAGCTTCGAGAAAGAGTTATCATGGGACATTACAGTCTCCCAAGATAACTATCTCCAAAAACTTTCAATGACAGCATTTCATTCGCCTAACCAAGTCACAGCCAAATCTGTGGAAGATGGCCTACAGGATTTACTGGTTACCAAATTCAAGATTACCTAATCTTGAGAGAACATCGTCTGTGGACAAACAGTTCAAAGTCTTCTGTTTATGAATTCTCTCTCCTAACAAGTAATATTATGGACACATCAATAATAAGACTCACAATTATTCATCAAAAGGTGAGATTGCCATTGTTGACTTCCTTCAGGAAGGTGATAATCCGTTTGTTAGAGTGGACTTAGTGATTATTGGATTTCAGTCCATCTCTTTTGAAGCAGCCGCCCAACATTAAATATGTGATATCTTCTAAAAACCCTGCATACACAATGAGAGTTCAGCATTTAAACATGTTCCTACTGTGCTGTGCGATTAAATAAGTGATGAACCTGGGATTTTCCCACAATCATGTGGGAGTCAACTGAGAGGAAATTGTGTGGTGCATGGCAGACCATTTCATCCTCTCATTATGTTGTTATTTGTTTATTAAAATAGGACATTAGATAATCCATGATCAGTGGATTGCAGTGACACGATGTGGGAGGCAATTATTATAGACCATCTTAATATCACTTATGTAGTTAAAATATTTAAATTAATCACGACAGCATCATTCATGAGCCTGGTTTGGAGCCACCTTAGGAGAGTGGATGATGTTACATGAACTCATTATTTGATTATTTAATTAAATAAAACAATGATTATATCGTCCATGACACCTGATCTGGTGCCAAAGATCATCTAATTACATAATTAATGAATTTAAATTGACAATCTCTGTTAATCCCGAAGATAATGTAAATATTTTTATACTTATGTAGACAACAATCCTCCATTCCATGAAGAGACCTGTAAAGCTCCATATTGTGGAGATAATGTGCAATATCATCACATTTTATGATTCATTGGCTCCATGATGATAACATCCTTCATGACTGGAGTCTGGCCATACCTCCCAGCCAGTTAAATGCTACGTTACCTCTTTATTGGGAAAGTTAGCTATTACTGACTTATTTAATTCTTTAAATTACTTAAACGACAGAAAATTTTTAGGTTGCAAATATCTGTCAGTGACAAATTAGGAAACATGTAGACATGGGCAGAGCATGTTCTGAATGTCTATGCATCTTGCAGACCACTAGGAATGCTGGAGAATAGAGTCCAGAAGATTGCATGGTGCCCTCCGAGAAGTAAAAGAACTTTACCAAGGTCTGCATGGTGGTCTCGGTGTTGACTACTTGCTCTTCCTCCACATCTTCACATCGGTTGTGGTCTACGTCTAGAAGATGTAGTGGCACTAGGAGGTCGGCACCATAACCGAGACCTGGCAAAAGGATGACGACTCAGAACACGGAAGCACATCTCTCTCTCTCAGCTATGCTGTTGAGGCCCCTGCTGCAGCCACCTTTTCAGCTGATATCAACATTTTGTCTACTAGTGGTATGCCAGGAATGGGCCAATTACCTCAGGTCCTGCCGCAACACAACACAGATTCAGGCACTGGTGAGGATGTCAGGCCTACAGAATTCACCAGGCAAGAAAGTATGATTATCTGTTTATTAACTTATGGAATATTAAAAATCCGTGATGACAGCATTCGTTTTCATATCTGGCAATTCTTCCCAGGAATTGATGATACGAAAAAGTTCAACGACTTAGATATGTATAGATGTAAATATTAAATTATTTCATTATATTATCTGTGAACCCTGAAGTGTTGTGCCACCTTGTGTGACTCAAGTGTGACAGACGATCTAACAATCTGATGCTTTCATTATTTAAATCTGTCTTTTTCTACTCCAGGAAGAGTGGAGTCTGGAGCCCCCTTGTTGGTGTTAAAATGTCTCTTGTGATTTCATTATTTATTTATTTAAATCAATAATGATATCATTTTGTTATCTCTCTAGGGGTGAATTATGAGAAATTATCTTTTCAATCATTCATTTTATTGTTCAAATGTATGATTAAGAACACAATGACTCTTCAGTATTGATCAATCTTTAGGTTTCGCCCATAAAACACCACCCACTAGTTTAATGTTTATTCATAGAATTATGGAAATCTGTCATTATGTATTCAGTGACCATTGAAGTTTTTAGCCTCCTTAGGGGAGTCCATCGTGCCAGAACATAGCATCATCTAATAGTACACTTACTTATTTATCTGTTAAACTAGGAAATTATATAATAATTCATCATTTAATTAACGTATTTGAAATACAGGTAATGTTATGGACCCTAAGTCCCTTTTGGAGTCAGATTTTGTGAGTAGACGATGTAACATCATCTCATTACTTCATCATTTAGCTCTGTAAGTAGGTCATTACATCAGCGATAGTTTTAGGACTTTGGTGCCATCTCGTCAGTGTTAATATAAAACGCCACCGCTAATTAATTATCAATTTAATTTTATAAATAAATCATTATTCCAGGAAGAGGTCAGTCTGACTACTCCATGTGGGATTTAAGTATGCACCACCATGACATTATTCAATCAATTTCCATTAAATATTAATTATTTGAATCGATGAAGATGTTGTTCTTCTTGACTGGAGTAGGGCCATTCCTCCATGGGAGTTAATCAAGTGGCAGTATTTAATCATCTAAGTCCTCCTTCCTTGACAATCACTGGAGTTTGTTTCCATGTTATGAAATTTAAGTATGGAGGACTATCCAATTATTAACTTATCTGATTGCGTAAGTAATGATGGTGTCATATGTCATGTGGCTGTTGTGGGATTGACACAGGAGGAGATCGGTACCAGAAGCAGTGCCCAGGAATGGGGGATACTGATTACGTAGTAGTACATTTTTAACAATCGAATGATTTCACGATTTTAAAAAAACTGTAATGTTTCGCATCATCAGTTTCTGCGAGGTTGCAACAGAACTGACCCATGAAGGAAACAGTGACCACCGATTTTAAAAATGGAATAACTGTATAATCTCCTGATCAGGGAATCTCATCTAATGAACTCTGTCGGGCTGATAACATGACACACCTCAAACAATAAATATCTCTAAACAACCATCTTAGAAAGCAGGTTACAAGACTTAATAGAGAACAGTCAATTGAGGAATCCAAAATGACTGAAAGAAACATAAGACACTGCTAGGAATCCTTAATCATCAGCCTAATGCAAATCTACACAACTCTGAGAAACCGTGGGATCAAGCTCCTCTAATGGTAAGAGGATGAAGAGGAGTTTATTTTATTTTCAATAAAGAGAAAGGGATTATCGTAGAGGCGATTAACGGGGTTGTTTCCATTCTAGAAATTAGCAAATTGAAGCATAGAAAACAGGTTTAAAATACTCATCATTGTACTTGAATGGCACAACGATTCTTTCGTTTTCATGCTTATGCCACTATAGGCATGTTGTAGCTTGAGAGACGGGTAAATATGTAGAACTCAAAAGAAAGGGCCCTGATTTGTTTTTGTGAGGAACTCAGTGAGGTTGTAGGGTTAGTTCATCGGTGGGTGTACTCCTTTAAGCCTATGGGAGGGGCACTAGAATGTGACAGAATGTTGGTTCATAAATGTTGCCTGGCAACCCTCCTTGCATTCTGTATCCTGGTATCATGGGCCAAGTACAAGAGAGCACCTTTGAGAAAGTGCTATCATGGGACATTACAGTCTGCCAAGATAACTATCTCCTAAACCTTTTCATGACAGCATTTTATTCCCCTAACCAAGTCATAGCCACACCTCTGGAAGTGTGCCTACAGCTTTTATTGGTTACCAAATTCAAGATTACCTAATCGTCAGAGGACATAGTCTGTGGAGAAACAGTTCAGAGTCTTCTGTTTATGAATACTCTCTCTACTCAGAAGTAAAGCTATGGAAAAAAGATAATAAGACTCACGATATTCATCAAAAAGTTGAGTTTGACATTGTTGACTTCCTTCAGGAAGGTGATAATACGTTTGTTAGAGTAGACTTAGCGATTATTC
Source organism: Phodopus roborovskii (assembly GCF_943737965.1). Classification (NCBI taxonomy): domain Eukaryota; kingdom Metazoa; phylum Chordata; class Mammalia; order Rodentia; family Cricetidae; genus Phodopus; species Phodopus roborovskii. Next base: position 26,505 of record NW_026125988.1, on the reverse strand, counting down.
GATTTCAGTCCATCTCTTTTGAGGCAGCCGTCCAACATTAATTAAGTGATATCTTCTAAAATCCCTTCATACACAATGACAGTTCAGCATTTAAACATGTTCCTACTGTGCTCTGCGATTAAATAAGGGATGAAGCTGGGCGTTTCCCACAATCATGTGGGAGTCAACTGAGAGACAATTGTGTGGAGAGTGGCAGACCATTTCATCCTCTGATTATGTTGCTATTTGATTATTAAAATAGGACATTAGATAATCCATGATCAGTGGATTGTGGTGACGCGATGTGGGAGGAAATTATTATTGACCATCTTAATATCAATTATGTAGTTAAAATATTTAAATTAATCACGACAGCATCGTTCAAGAGCCTGGTTTGGAGCCACCTTGTGGAAGTGTATGATGTTACATGAACGCATTATTTGATTATTTAGTTATATAAAACAATGATTATATCGTCCATGACACCTGGAATCTGGTGCCACAGATCACCTAATTACATAATTAATGTATTTAAATTGACAATCTGTGTTAATCCCCAAGATATTGTAAATATGTGTGTAATTATGTAAACCAAAAATTGTCCATTCCATGAAGAGACCTGTAAAGCTCCCTCTTGTGGCGTTAATATGCAATATCATCACAGTTTATGATTCATGGTTTCAATGGATGATGGTGTCATCTGTCATTTGGCTGCTGTGGGACTGACACAGCAGGAGATCTGTACCAGAAGCAGTCCCCAGAGAATGCGGGACACTGTTACCCAGTGATTACTGATTAAGTAATTGGAGATTTTTAACTACCGAATGAATACACGATTAAAAAAATAACTGTATTGTTTCACATCATCATTATCTGCGAGGTTGCAACAGAACTGACCCATGAAGGACACAGTCACCACCAATTTGAAAAATGGAATAACTGAATAATCTCTTGATCAGGGAATCTCATCTAATGAACTCTGTCCGGCTGTGAACATGACACACCACCAACAATAAATAATTCTAAGTAACCATATTAAAAATCGGGGTACAGGACTTAATAGAGAACTATCAATTGAGGAATTCAAAATGACTGAAAGAAACATAAGACACTGCTCAAAATCCTTAGTCATCAGCCAAAGGCAAATCGAAACAACTTCAAGAAACCATGGGATCAAGCTCCTCTAAAGAGAAAAGGTTTATGGTAGAGGTGATTAACTGTATTGTTTCCTTTCCAGAAATTAGAAAATTGAAGCATAGAAAACAGGTTTAAAATACTCATCAATTTACTTGAATGGCATAATGATGCTTTCCTTTTCATGCTTATTTCACTATAGGCATGTTGTAGTTTCAGAGACTGGTAAATACGATGCATAACTAAAAGGAAAGAGCCCTGATTTGTTTTTGTGCGAAAATCAGTGAGGCTGTAAGCTGAGTTCATCGGTGGGTATGCTACTTTTAGCATGTGGGAGGGGCACTAGAATGTGACACAATGTTGGATCATGAATGTTGCCTGGTAATTCTGCTTGCTTTCTGTATCCTGGTATCATGGTCCAAGGACAAGTGAGCAGCTTCGAGAAAGTGTTATCATGGGACATTACAGTCTCCCAAGTTAACTATCTCCTAAAACTTTTCATGACAGCATTTGATATGCCTAACCAAGTCATAGCCAAATCTCTGGAATTTTGCCTACAGCTTTTACTTGTTACCAAATTCAAGATTCCCTAATTTTCAGAAAAGATAGTCTGTGGAGAAACAGTTCAGAGTCTTCTGTTTATGAATACTCTCTCTCCTCAGAAGTAAAACTATGGAACAAAAGATAATAAGACTATGATTATTCATCAAAAAGGTGAGTTTGACATTATTGACTTCCTTCAGGAAGGTGATAATCCGTTTGTTAGAGTAGACTTAGCTATTATTAGATTTCAGTCCATCTCTTTTGAGGCAGCCGTCCAATATTAAATATGTGATATCTTCTAAAAACCCTGCATACACAATGACAGTTCAGCATTTAAACATGTTACTACTCAACTCTGCGATTAAATAAGGGATGAACCTGGTTTTTTCACAGAAACATGTGGGAGTCAAGTGAGAGTCAACTGTGTCGAGTTGAAATTACAGACCATTTCATCCTCTGATTATGTTGTTATTTGATTATTAAAATAGGACATTAGATAATCGATGATCAGTGGATATTGGTTCCACGATGTGGGAGTCAATTATTATAGAACATCTAAGTCTTAATTATGTAGTTAAAATATTAAAATTAATAATGACAGCATCGTTCACGAGTCTGGTTGGAGCCATGTAAGGGAAGTGGATGATGTTATATGTACTCATTATTTGATTATTAAATTATATAAAACAATGATTATATCATCCATGACACCTGGAATTTGGTGCCACAGATCATCTAATTACATAAATAAAGTATTTAAATTGTCAATTCTTGTTAATACCCAAGATGATGTAATGTTTGTATAGTTATGTAAACCTAAATCTTCCATTCCATGAAGAGACCTGTAAAGCACCCTCTTGTGGCGGTAATGTGCAATATCATCACATTTCATGATTCACTGTTTCAATTGATGATGATAACATCCTTCACGACTGGCATCTGTCCATGCTTCCCTGCCAGTTAAACGCTACATCACCTCTTTAGTGCGACAGTTAGCTATTACTGACTTATTTAATTCTTTGAATTATTTAAACGACAGACAATGCCAACCCATCACCGATTAAGATTAGGGTGCAAATATCTGTCAGGGAGAAGTTTAGGAAAGTTGTACACATGGGCAGAGCATTTTCTGAATGATCAATGCATCTCACATTGTACTAGGGATTTTAGATGATAGAGTCCAGAAGCAAAGCTGCTGATGCCCATGCTGCAGCCATCTTTTCAGCTGGTATCAACATTTTGGCTACTACTGCTATGCCAGGAATGGGCCCATTATCTCATGTCCTGCCACACCACAAACAGAGATTCAGGCGCTGCCGATGATGTATCAGTAAGCATAAACAAATGGATAAAAGGATGAAAAGTAAAATACAACAAGCATTAAAAAAAGAAAATTCCAGATCATGCTGTAACACAAAAATCCATATATATATAATTAAGGAAAACAATGCCATTTAGAGCATACACAAAATTAACTCCAAGTGTGAATACTCCCTTAGCCTAGAGACAAGGAGGAGGGCCCGCGCCAAACCCAAATGTCTTGACAGGTTTTGATGAATCCTCCTAAATAACTCAGCCTCCCAGAGAAATGTATGTGGGATGGGATGGGGAGGTCACTGGAGGAGGGAGGGAGATGGAAGTGAGAATGATATGCAAAATAAGATCTTTCTATTTATTTCTTAACAACAGAAGTTAAGTTATTTTGATGGCAAAAAAATGGTAATATCTCTGCATGTATCTGACCCCGAAATGTTAGATGTGAAAGGCAAAGCTTCTGGAAGGCACTGGACAAACTGAACCTCTCCTTCTTTGGTAACTTGCATTCCCTGTGCACCAAAAGCATAATAGAGCTGACTTCAAAGTATTTATTCACCTTGCTGCATAATCAAAATGCTTTCCACAGATGCAGCCCACAAGGAAAAGTATTCCTGGGCCACACCCTGGTTTGGGAAGCTCCTAGGACCACAATGGGCCTAACAGACCACTGAATTTGACAGCACATTCAAGCCCAGCATCCTCATAGAAGGCCTGCAAAACAGACATTCATGACTCCCTATACCACCCTCTGAATCCACTCACTCACCATGCTGCAGCTTCTGTTCTCCTCCATTCCTCAGAAGCACTCACAGAGCAGCAATCATTCCTCTGGTGCCTATTCTGATATAAAAGCAAGCCTGCAGCATGGCTCCAGGAAGTCTCCTTCCAGACCTGAGACTTGTGGGTTGGCTCAGTGTACCTGATTGGCTAGTGAGGCTGGATTGACAAGAGCTCATCCTAAAGGGTTAGAGTGTTCCTAAAGACACACCAGGCCCAGCACCTCCTTTGACCCTGGCTTTTACTCCAGACCTAGACATTTCAGAGATCTGCACAAATAGGAAATTATTTGGTTTTTGGTTTTTTTTTTTTTTTTTTTGACAGAATTTCCCTGTGTGGCTCTTGCCATCCTATTCCTTGCTTAGTAAACTGTGCTGGTGAATTTCTTATTAATTATTAATATTAATCTTGTTGTTGTTGTTTTCTAATAGTTTTTTCATTGACTGTCTAATATTTATTGATACATTTATTTATTTATTTATTTATTTTTATTTTTGCGACAGAGTTTCCCTTTGTGGCCCTACTGTCCTGGAAATTACTCTGTAGACCAGGCTGACCTCTAAATCAGAGAGATCCACTTGCGTCTACTTCCTCAGTGCTGGAACCAAAGGCAAAAGCCAACACTGCATAGTCAGACATTAATTTCAATGTCACTTTCCCATGTCATCAGTAGACGGCCCAGCTCTGTTCCTGCAGAGGAGAATTTCAAACTTTCTTTCTCTCTCCACACAATGTGAAGAGCTTGCAAAGATCATTATACAACTCAAACTGAAACTATTCTCTTCTTCAACCATAAATATATATAAACAAAAAAAACAAACTTGCTTTAAGAATAGAATGTGGAGCTATGCAGTGGTTAGCCATAGAGGACAGGCCATGGTGGAGTACACCTTTAATCCTAGCACTTGGGAGACATAATCAGGTGCATGTCTGTAATTTCATTGCCACCCCAGGCTACACCACATTGATCCAGTCTAAAAGAGAAAGAGAGACAAGTGGTGGCTCATTCCTTTATCCCTGAAATTGGGAGGTAGATATGGATGGGAGGAGAAAGAAATATAAGGAGGAAGAAGAAAAAAGCTCATTGTTTTCTGAGGGAAGACTCCTAGTATCAGAATTGCCCGCCCCTTTGGTATGAGTACTTCAGTAGAAATAAGAGCATATCTGAATCCATGTTTTGATTATTAAGAACAACTAGAAGTAGCTTTACAATTTCCAGTGCAGTGTGTAAAATCTAAACTGTAGTGTACAAGACTAGAATTTGGGGCAATAATATTGATAGTCTAATCTTTACCATTTTCTCAAGTTTATTGCTATATTTTGTATGTATGAGTTTGAGAAAAAATGGTTTGTATAAGTATACAGGTTATTGATTGTAGATAATGATGTGAAGTTGAGTGTAAGTATCTGAACTCTGGTCATCCCCAAAAGATGTGCAGAGTCTCTTGCCAAGATACACAACATGTTTTATCTGATGAACCAAAAATCTTCCACAGATTAACAATAAAACCAAAATAAATAAAGAATTATATAATGGTTTTCAGAACATGAAGTATCAGAATTTAAGTTCCTATACATGGTAAGTTTGTAACATGAAATGAATACAATCCAATGACAATGAACAACAATTAATAACAAAATGCAGATTGCAAAGGCACAGTAACAATTTTTTTTGGAAATACTCAGAATGCTCAATGGAATTATGAAAACACAGTACACAAACTAACATAATATGACTTTTATACTTACCACAAAGCAACAAAAATAAAAATATGTATAATATGTGTAAGAGAATAAAAGAGATAGAGAGAATAACCCAAGAGCAAAGGTCAAAAAATATCAACTATTAATATAAAGTACAAAAGAAACTTAGCCAAGAAAAGTGTGATCTTGACCAATGTTATTCAAATATCTATGAATCCATGTGTACAGAGATTAAATAAACACAGACTTCAACACTACAATTAAATCAAATAAAAGTGACCCTTAGACACTTTTGATCCTGTAGCTATGGATATTTATTCCAAAGACAGGATGTCCATGTTCTAGAGCTCCCCATGCAAAAGGAGTTGACCTTCTGCTATGGCTCTGTAGACCTTTACACCCCTTTATTGTTTCAGGTAAACCTAGCCGCACTGATGCGCACTCCACAGACAACATGGGAGAATAATTTAAAATCAACTTCCTGCCAAGTGGTTTATGGCCAAGGTGAAGATCCTGACCTAACTCCCTACCCAAAACCATACACACCTGAGATATCTCTGCAGAATAGAGAGTCATTTTGTACACCGGAATTTAACGTCAGTTAACACAGTATTGTAACTCTTGGTAGCAGAGAGTTAAAAACATTATAATCTTATATTGCTGAGAGACATCCACATCACCATTTTTTACTACTTTCTAAAATATTTATAAGGCAAACCTGAAAGTGGAATGGAATATTCAGAACTTCAAGAAATCAGACCTTCAGTTATCCAGCGTCAGCCCCCAATGCACACCAACAGCATTGCATGCATATGCACACTGGACAGTTATATAATAAGCAACACATCCACCCATGCCAGGGCTGCAGAGTCTCCCCCAAACCAAGAAACACATGGAGAGGAAGGCTCAGAGGACAAGGGTAACTGCCCAGGTCACCACATGTACCAAAATAACCCCAGTCTGTCTCATGGTCCATACAAATTTTGCAGAAATGACATCTGAGCAGACCTGCCTTGAAAACCGTACACTCAGAATAGTGTAACCTGTGTTCTTCCTTACAACTCGACAGAGCATAAGGAAAAGAGAATCATGGAAAGAAGGCTTCTCAGAGTCCAGCATTGGCTGGGACCACCCAGTTGGACCTAAAATTTTGCAGCCCACTACCAGAGAATCAGAAATCAATGACTCAGATTGCATAGTCCTTGTAGCTCTGCACTACCCACCCAGCAGATAGCGGCCTAATCCAGAAAGTTTGTGTTTTAGTATACATTCTTCTACTGTCCTGGAAGTCAAGCTGCTCATTATTAAAATCACACTGTACCTTGTGTGCACATTTTGTTACACACTCATTGTTACTGGCCAGTAACCATTGACCTCATAGCTGGGAAATACTGCAGCCAAATGTATGACACCTTCTAATATTCACTGTGTTTAATGTGAAACTCCTGTTTAAGAAAAGCAGGCTGTGAATTAGAGAACACAAGTAATCATGGCAGGGCTTGTGGGCAGAAAAGTATATGTGGATATGATGTAGCTATGATCTGAAAAAAAAATATTTTGAAAAGATGAAAATAGCTTCATGGCCATGTGCTCCAGAGACTAGGGGTTTCAGTTAGAGCACACTAACTATTCCTCAAACTTTTTCTCTCAGACTGTACATCCAAACGAACAAAAAAAAAAAAATAGTCCTGTTACATAGTCCACAAGAGTTCGCCCAGACTGGTTTTGGCTAAATACTGTAATTATAGTAATTTGTATACATGATAAGGTCTCTCCTCTATCCAAAGTCTTGATAGCCCTCATCTGTGGATGCCAAGAAACTGCCCTGTGAGACAATGATGGATTTTCTAGGAATGATTATCTAATTCCCCATTGCTCACCTCAACTACTGTTGAAGGAGGAAACCTCAGCTTCCATCCTGCCTCTCCCTTTCTGCATTGTGACTCCACCAATATCCAAGTGGGACATGAATTCAGTCATTGCACAAATCCCTCTTCATTTATAAGACCCCACAATAATCAGAGATCTTGGGAGTTCACTCATTTTCTGGTCTATTTTCCTTCTCCCTGACCAGGCAAGGGCCCAACTGGAACGAAGTGTAGGATTTTCTTCCCAGCACTGTACAGGTGAATCCAGGATTAGGAGTTCAAAACAATTCTCAATTACACAGCATAAGACAAGCCACAGTTAGAAGAAACTTTGCTCTACACAGAAATCAATAATCAGCATCACTTGAGAAAAAGAATGAAATAAGTGAAATCTAAGAAACATAGGAGTGCAGCAAAATAGTGATAAAAATAGTAATATGTTTAAAGAAGACATTTAAAAAGGTACCAAAAGCTGGGTGGTGGTGGCAACTATGCTGGTGCTCAGGAGGCAGATGGAAGCTTATCTCTGTGGGTTCAAGACCAACCTGTTCCACAATATATAGTTGTGGGACAGGCAGCAGAGCCAAAAAGAAATGGGGGTCTCTAAAAAACAATAAATAAAAAACAGGAAAACAATACAAAAAAATCAATGATAGAAAGAGTTGGTTTTTCGAGAAAATTAACAAGGTAGAGAAACCTTTATCCAAACTAAACAAAAAGCATAGAGAGAACATGAAAATTAACAAAATCAGAAACAAAAAGTAGTATATAACAATAGACACTGAGGAAATGCAGACAATTTTAAGGACATATTTTGAAAACCTATACTCCACAAGATTTGAAAATTCAAAGGATATGGACAAATTTCTGGATAACTATTACTTACCAGAATTAAATCAAGAATAGACAAGCAACTTAAATTGACCTATAACAACTAACAAAGTAGGAATAATAATGAAAAGCCTTCCAACATAAAAATCCCAGAGCCAGATGTCTTCTTCAGTGAAGAATTCTACCAAAAATTCATGGAAGAGCTATATTAATACTCCTGAAATTGTTCCACACAATAGAAAAGAAGGTTCATTACCAAACTCTTTTTATGAGGCTACAATCACCTTGATGCCCATCCACACAAAGCCATAAATAAGAGAGAAAATTACAGACCAATACCCCTCATGCACATTGATGCAAAAATACTCAAGAAAATATGGGAAAACTGAATCCAAGAATATGTCAGAGAAATCATCTACTATGATCAAGTAGGCTTCATCTCTGGCTTCCAGGGATTGTTTCACATATGAAAATATATCAAATATACCACTATATAAACAAACTGGAAATGAAACGTCACATAATCATCTCCCTAGATGTAGAAAAAACCTTTGACAAAATTCAACATACTTTAATGTTAAAGGTCTTGGGGAGATCAGGGATAGCAGGAATTTCTGTAAACATAATAAAAGCAATATATAGTAAACCCATGGGAAATATCAAGCTGAATGTAGAGAAGCTTAAGGTGATTCCTCTAAAATCAGGAAAAAGACTAGGCTGCCCTATCTCTACATATCTCTTCATTATTGTAATTGAAGGGCTAGCTATAGAAATAAGACAAGAAAAGGAGTTCAACGGGATGCAAATTGGTAAGGAAGATCTCAAACTTTCTCTATTTTCAGATGATATGATAGTTTACATAAGCAACCAAAAATTTCTACCAATATTCTCCTACAGCTGAAAAATATATTCAGTAAAGTATGAGGATACAAGATTAAATTAAAAAAAAATCTGTAGCCATTACATATTCAGTCAACAAAGGGGTTGTTCAAGAAATCAGAGAAACATCACTCTTCACAATAGCCACAAACAACATAAAGTATCTTGGGGTATCACTTACCAAAGAAGTGAAAGACCTATATAATAAGAATTTTTTGTCTTTAAAGAAAATACCATAAAATGTAAAGATGTCTCAATCTTATGGATAGGTAGAAAAAACCTAGAAAAATGGCAATCTTACCAACAGCAATCTACATATTCAATGCAATCTCCATTAAAATCCCAGCACAATCTTTCACTGACCTTGAAAGTATAATATCTACTTTATATTGAAAACCAAAAGAACCAGAATAGCCAAAAAGACCTGTATAATAAAGGAACTTCATGAGGGAACATTATTCCTGACTTTAAGATTTACTACAGAGCTATAGTCCTGAAAACAGCCTGGTATTAGCACAAAAATAGACAAGTACCTCAATGAAATCGAATAGAAAATCCTGATATTAACTCAAACACATACTAACAAAACAGCTAAAAGTATACAATGGGATGAGGAAAGCATCTTCAAAAAATGCTGAGTAAGGTTTTCCACCCGCTGCTGGTATTGTCCCGCAGCTGTGCCAGCACCAATTAATATACAGAGACTCTCTATTTGATATAAATCTCCATAGAGGAAAAAAAATGACTTAAGACACTTAAGAAAGTATTCAACATCCTTAGCTGTGAAGGAAATGCCAACTAAAACAACTTTGAGATACCATCTTACTCCTGTCAGAATTGCTAAAATTAGAAACAGCAATGCCAACTTATGCTTGAGAGGATGTGCAGAAATGGGTACACACCTCCACTTCAGGTGGAACTGCAAACATCTACAGCCATTTTGGAGGCTAGCATGGCAGTTTCTCAGGATAATGGGAATCAGTCTACCACGAGACCTAGTAATCTCCTGCTTAAGTACATACCCAAATGATCCCAATCCATGCAACTAAGACTTGTGATCACCTATGTTCATAGCAATATTATTTATAATAGCAAGAACCTGGAATCAACTTAGATGCCCCTCAACTGAAGTATAAATAAAGATTTGCCACATTTACACAATGGAATACTACTCTGTGGGGGTGGGTAGAAACAATGGAATCTTGAAACTCACAGACAATTGGATGGAACTTGAAGAAACTATACTGAATGAGGTATCCCAATCACAGAAAGAGAAACATGGTATGTATTAACTCATATGTGGATTTTAGACATATTGCAAAGGTTCACCAGCCTACAAATCAAACTGCCAGAGAAAGTAGGATAGAAGGACGAGTCTAACAGTTTTACATAAGGACAATCGCAGAAGCAGGAAGGGACAAGGTCCTCAGAGCATATAGGTGGGTATTGGCAGGTAGTGAGTGAAGAGGGACCTAGCACAAGGAAAATGGGAGGAGAGGAAAGATTGTGGGTCTAGGAACATTTGGTCAGGGGAGGAATAGACTTGAGAAGAGAAGAGAAGAGAAGAGAAGAGAAGAGAGGAGAGGAGAACAGAGGAGAGAAAAGAGAGAAAGAGACTATAAAAGAGGGAGCCATTATAGGTTAGAAGAGGAAACAGAACCTAGAGAAATGTACAGAGCCCTACAAGAATGACCCCCCTAACAATTTGAGCAACAGTGTAAAGGCACCATAAATTCCCTTTGCTGGCAATGAGATCAATGACTAACCTATGCACCATCATGGAGACAACATCTAGTAGCTGATGGAAACAGAAGCAACCTTGGACAACTAAACACTGAGCAAAATTGAATCCATATGCCGAGAGGGAGGACAAAACCACATTGCAGAAACCCAAAGACACAGCTGATTTGAACAAGGAGGAGCTAATGGGGCTCCAGACTTATAGCTGGGAATCAAACATGGGACTGACACAGACCCCTGAACATGGGTCTCAGCTAAAAGGCCTGTGCAGTCTAAGGGTCTTCAGAGAGAGGGACCAGGAAGTATCTCTGTTGCAAAAAGGACATTGGGGGAAAATCCCCATGGAGGGATACTCCATTAACCTTGAGACAGGAGAGACATTTTAGTGTCTACTTAAAATGACTTGAAGGATTTAGATGACCCCTCCTGGAAGGCATCCACCTACGTGTATAGTGTTGGTTGGATGGGAGGAGAGAGTGGCTGGGGGCCTGGGAAGTTGGGACGGGAAGGAGGGTGGGAGTAAGTTGGAGGGAACTGGTTTGATAAGTATAATAAAGAAATTTTACAAATTAAAAACATTAAAAAGATACCAATGTAATTTTCAAAAATAAAGTTAACATACTTTAATAATTGAAAATTTTTACCTCTATTGACTTTGAAATATCACACCTCCACACAGAGAACATCACTTCCAGCACAAGTTCTAATAGATCTTAATAATTAAAACTCACAGTAATCTAACAGGGAGGGGAAGGTGAAAACTGAAGGATCACAGATTCAGAGCATCTGGCTACTAGAGTTGTTATCTCTACCTATTCTCAGACAAGCGATGTGTTCCTGTCCTCACACTGCCTACTCAGATTGACTGCTATCGCTTCGATCCCTCAGACTAACTTCTCAAACAAAATCATCTCATGGCATGCTCTTCTTGCTCCTCTACCTTATCTTCCTCTCTCTGTCCAGCCATGTCACTCCTATCTCCAAATCCCTGCTGCTGGGATTAAAGGCCTGATTCCCATGTCCTGGGACCACCTTAGTGTGAGCTGTTTTTCTTTTAGACAGACTTAGTATGTGTCTAACTAGTGACATAGTGTGTGTGTCTAACTACTGATTTAATGTGTGTGGATAACTAGTGACCTAGTGTTGGTAGCTATCTAGTGACTTAGGTGTGTAGTTGACTAAATACATAGAAATACATAGGTGCATGGCTAACTACTATCTCAGTGTGTGTGTGGCTGACTATTTTCTTGATGTTTGTGACTAGCTAGTAAATTAGATGTGTGGCTGACTAGTGACTTAGTATGGGTGGGTAAGTATTGATAAGTTGTGTGTAACTAACTAGAGACATAGTGACTGTGGCTAACTAGTGACTTAGCCAATGTGGTTAATTACTGCTTATGCATGTAGCTAAATAGTAACTTAGGTGTGTGATTAACTACTGTCTTAGTGTGTGTGGCTAAGTACTGCTTTATTTGTGTGATGGACTTGTGGCTTAGTTTTGTGGCTAACTAGTGACATAGGTATGGGGCTGACTATTGATTTAGGTGTTTTTCTAACTAGTGACTTCATGTGTGCGGCTAAATAGTAAGTTAAGTATGTGGCTAACAAGAGGCATGGTGTGTGTGCGTACTTGTGAGCTAGTATGTGTGGCTAACTAGTGGGTTAGTTTGTGGCTAACTTGTGGCTTACACTTAACTACATGTGTAGCTAAATAGTGACTCCGCTTAGCAATCTGATTGTTAGGAACTAGCAGCCATTTGACCGCCAACACCCTGATGATGGGCGGGACCCTCATGTACTACCAAATCATCACAAAAACCAAACAATTAATTAATTTTAAATAATTTTAAACTAACTACAAATAAAATAAAATTAAATTAACTATATAATATATCTAATTAATATATTAGCTATGTATGATTGAAAGTAATTAAATATTTAAATTATTTATAATTCAAACAAACAATATATTTTTCCCACCCCCTCCTCTCTCCTGTTTATTAATTATAAAGATCCTTTAAAACACCAAAGAGTTTTCTCCACCTCTTTCTTCTCTGGGCATAAATGTGTACCCTACTAAGTAAAAACCAGTTACAGTCAGGCTGCAGGGCCCTGAGTAAAATATCCCTCCACAGCCTCTCAGCTTGGATCCAGTTTTCAAAACAGATTAATTACAGGGATATTTTGTATACTAAGGTATGCTAAACAGTCAGACAGCACTCAAATGCTCAGAGATCTAGAGGAATATGGCATTTAAAATGTCTCATTAAAAAAAGCTTTTTTTAACAGAGAGACAGGCCAGCTGCTGGCACTACCCACTTTCCTCCATGATGACTAATGGACAGGATTTTGACAAATTCTATAGTTCTTCCAAGATGACTGATGGTAAGGATTGTGACAAAATTCTGTAGTTCCTGCCTACCAAAGAATAACTCAAAAAGCTAACATTCTTGACAACAAGTGTGAACAAACAAAAATCCATGCACTGGCACTACATAATTAAAATAAAATCAAATCTTTAACTAAACATATTTTAACTTGTGAATACACAATATTGTGAGCACTCATTCCTGTAACCCAGGTACTTAGGTGTTTAAAGTATTAACAGTTTCCTCCAATATGAATTGCTTTATATAATACAAATTAAATGTGTAGAATTGGAATTAGAGAAATGAATCTTCCCAACGAGGCCTATTATATTGTTAAAGTCATGAGTGAAAGAGCCTCCATTGCAGGACCTCTGATAAAGAGGCATCACCTGGAGAGTAGACTTAGTGATTATTGGATTTCAGTCCATCTCTTTTCAGGCAGCCGCCCAACATTATCTATGTGATATCTTCTAAAAACCCCTGCATACACAATGACAGTTCAGCATTTAAACATGTTACTACTCTGCTCTGCGATTAAATAAGGGAAGAACCTGGGAGTATCCCACAATCCTGTGGGAGTCAACAGAGAGTCAATTGTGTGAAGTATGGCAGACCATTTCATCCTCTGATTATGTTGTTATTTTATTATTAAAAATGTACATTAGATAATCCATGATCAGTGGATTGAGGTGACGCGATGTGGGAGGCAATTATTATAGACCATCTTAATATCAATTATGTAGTTAAAATATTTAAGTTAATCATGACAGCATCGTTCATGAGCCTGGTTTGGAGCCACCTTAGGGAAGTGGATGAAGTTACAGGAACTCATTATTTGATTACTTAATTATATAAAACAATGATTATATTGTCCATGACACCTGGAATCTGGTGCCACAGATCATCTAATTACATAATTAATGAATTTAAATTGACAATCTGTGTTAATCCACAAGATAATGTAAATAATTGTAAAGATATGTAAACAACAATCCTCCATTCCATGAAGAGACCTGTGAAGCTCCCTCTTGTGGAGATAATGTGCAATATCTTCACATTTTATGATTCATTGACTCAATTGATGATGACTACATCCTTCATGACTGGAGTCTAGCCATGCTTCCCTGCCAGGAAATGCTACATCCCCTATTTATTGGGACAGTTAGCTATTACTGACTTATTTAATTCTTTAAATTATGTAAACGACAGACAGTGCCATCACCGATTACGGTTAGGGTGCAAAAATCTGTCAGGGACAAGGTTAGGAAAGTTGTAGACATGGGCAGAGCATTTTCTGAATGATCTATGCATCTCCCAGAGTACGAGAGATGCTGGGTGACTGAGTCCAGAAGGTTGCACGGTGCCCTCCGAGAGTACAAGGACATCGCCAAGGCCGGCACAGTGGTCTGGATGTTGACTACCTGTTCTTCCTCCACATCTTCACATCGGTTGTGATCTACCATGAGAAGAAGGGAGTGGCACAAGGAGGTTGGCACCATCACCGAGATCTGGCAAAAGGAAGACGACTCAGAACATGGAAGAACATCTCTCAGCTATATTGGTGATGCCCCCTGCTGCAGCCATCTTTTCAGCTGTTGTCAACATTGTGGCTACTACTGCTACGCCAGGATTGGGCCCATTATCTCATGTCCTGCCACACCACAACAGAGATTCAGACGCTTATGATGATGTCAGGCCAACAGAATTCATCAGGCAAGACAGTATGATTATCTGACGATTAACTCATGGCATTTCAAAAATGCGTGATGACAGCAAACACTGTCTTTTTTTTTCTTTTTTTTTAATTTTATATAACAAAGTCCAATTAAATGAAAACAAACATTTATACACAATATTTGGGAATTTGGGCGTCGTTCTTTCCAAACTACTTCCTGCTGGTAAGGGGCTCTGTCGGGGGATTCGAAGAAGATTCAGATAGCCTAGCTGTAGTCTGTAGGGCTGTTTTGTCCAGCTGTTTGGAATGTAGGATCAGCTTGTACTCTGTTTCAGGCAGTCTGGTGTGATCAAACCACATTAGTCTGGAAGGAATCCACATCTTTTCATTTTCTGTGTTACCAAAAATAGAAATACTTTTCCCCAGTAACTTGTTCTTCAACTTAAATTTTGGTGTCAAAGCGTTTTTTTTTTTAATTTATTATTTTACATGTCGATCCCAGTTCCCTCTCCTCCCTCCCTCCCTCCCCCTCCAGCCCTCCCTCCCTCCTTCCCTCCCCTTTTGCCCTCTCTACCCTCTCCCATGCACTCTAAACTCCCTCCCCTCCCAACCCCCCACCACAATTCCATATGTAGGGGAATGCCATCCAGTTGGGGTCATGTAGATCTGACAGGTCATGTGAAGTAGGGACTAGGGCGTCTCTCCTATCTCTAGTATAAGCCAGTTATCCCTCCATGGGTGATATGTTTGCAAAGTCCTTTTGTGCACCAGGGATACATCCTGGCTCCACTGTCTGAGGTCTCTTAGACTGCTCAGAACTTCTGGCTGAGACCCATATTCAGGGGGGTCCGGGTCAGTCCCCTGTTAGCTTCCCAGCTATCAGTCTAGTGGCCCTTAGCTCCTCCTTGTTCAGGTAAGCTGTCTCTATGTACTTCTACCGCATGGTCTTGTCCTCTCCATCTGCTTCTGGGTTCTAGTTCGACTCAGTGTTTATGTATGGGTGTTTGCTTCTGTTTTCAACAGGCATTAGTTGAGGACTCCATGGAGAAGTTAGTTGTTGATCTCACTCTCCGGGAAGGGCATTTATGATAGCCTTTCCACGGAAGCTGAGATTGTTAGTTGGGAGCAGACTTGTAGTTCCCTCGACGTTTCTTTGTGTTCAACTTTATCTTCAAACCAATATTGGCTCCCTCTTTTATGTTCTCTCTCTCTGTCTCTGTCTCTCTCTCTCTCTCTTTCCTATTTTCCATTCCTAACCAGGCTCAATCCTCTTGGTCGCACATGCCTTCCTCTCCTCCCTCTCATTTTCTCCTACTTCTCTCTCCATTAGCTGTCTTCCCCCACTTTACCTGAGGTCTGGGGGACTTGTCCCTTCCCAGTTCTGTGAGGGACTTTACTATCAGAGAAACGAAAATCTAAACAACTTTGAGATACCATCTTACCCCTGCCAGAATGGCTAAAATTAGAAACACCAGTGATGACTTATGTTGGAGAGGATGTGGAGAAAGTTGGAACACTCCTCCACTGCTGGTGGGAGTGCAAACTCTACAGCCATTTTGGAGATCATTATGGCAGTTCCTCAGGAAAATGGGAATTAGTTTACCACAGGACCCGGTCAATCCCCCCCCTTAGGCATATACCCAAAGGATTCACATCAATGCAACAAGGACATCTGTTCAACTATGTTCATAGCAGCACTATTTGTAATAGCAAGAACCTGGAAGCAACCTAGATGCCCTTCAATTGAAGAATGGTTAATGAAGATATGGCACATCTACACAATGGAATACTACTCTGCAGAAAAAAATAATGGTATCTTGAAATTCGCAGGCAAGTGGATGGCACTTGAAGAAACCATCCTGGAATGAGGTAACCCAGTCACAAAAAGAGAAACACAGTATGTACTCACTCATATATGGATTTTAGAACTACATCAAATGATCAACAGCCTATAATTCACACCACCAGAGGAACTAGGATACAAGTTGTATTCTAAGAGATTCATATAAAGTCCGTCACAGAACTGGGAAGGGCCAAGTCCCCTAGACCTCAGGTAAAGTGGGGGGAGGACAGGTAATGGAGAGAGAAGTAGGGAGAAAATGAGAGGGAGGAGAGGAAGGCATGTGCGACCAGGAGGATTGAGCCTGGTTAGGAATGGAAAATAGGAAAGAGAGAGAGAGAGAGAGACAGAGACAGAGAGAGAGAACATAAAAGAGGGAGCCAATATTGGTTTGAAGATAAAGTTGAACACAAAGAAAGGTCGAGGGAACTACAAGACTGCTCCCAACTAACAATCTCAGCTTCCATGGAAAGGGTATCATAAATGCCCTTCCCGGAGAGTGAGATCAACAACTAACTTCTCCATGGAGTACTCAACTATGCCTGTTGAAAACAGGAGCAAACACCCATACATAAACACTGAGTCGAACTTGAACCCAGAAGCAGATGGAGAGGACAAGACCATGCGGTAGAAGTACATAGAGACAGCTTACATGAACAAGGAGGAGCTAAGGGCCACTAGACTGATAGCTGGGAAGCCAACAGGGGACTGACTCGGACCCCCCTGAATATGGGTCTCAGCCAGAAGTTCTGAGCAGTCTAAGAGACCTCAGACAGTGGAGCCAGGATGTATCCCTGGTGCACAAAAGGACTTTGCAAACATATCACCCATGGAGGGATAACTGCCTTATTCTAGAGATAGGAGAGAAGCCCTAGTCCCTACTTCACAGGACCTGTCAGGTCTATGTGACCCCAACTGGACGGCATTCCCCTACATATGGTATTGTGGTGGGGGGTTGGGAGGGGAGGGTGTTTAGAGGGCTTGGGAGAGGGTAGAGAGGGCAAAAGGGAGGGAAGGAAGGAGGGAGGGCTGGAGGGGAGGGAAAGAGAACTGGGATCGACATGTAAAATAATAAATTAAAAAAAAAAAAACACTTTGACTCCAAAATTGAAGTTGAAGAACAAGTTACTGGGGAAAAGTATTTCTATTTTTGTTTCCACAGGAAATGAAAAGATGTGGATTCCTTCTAGACTAATGTGTTTTGATCACACCAGACCGCCTGAAACAGAGTACAAGCTGATTCTAAATTCCAAACAGCTGTACAAAACAGCCCTACAGACTACAGCTAGGATATCTGAATCTTCTTCGAATCCCCCAAGACAGCGCCCTTACCAGCAGGAAGTACTTTGGAAAGAACGACGCCCAAATTCCCAAATGTTGTGTATAAATGTTTGTTTTCATTTAATTGGACTTTGTTATTTAAAATTAAATAAAAAATAAATAAATAAAATTTTAAATTAATCACGACTGCATAGTTCATGAGCCTGGTTTGGAGCCATCTTAGGGAAGTGCATGATGTTACATGAACTCATTATTTGATTATTTAGTTATATAAAACAATGATTATATCGTCCATGACACCTGGAATCTGGTGCCACAGATCATCTAATTACATAATTAATGTATTTAAATTGACAATCTGTGTTAATCCCCAAGATAATGTAAATATGTGTGAAATTATGTAAACCAAAAATTGTCCATTCCATGAAGAGACTTGTAATGCTCCCTCTTGTGGCGTTAATGTGCAATATCATCACAGTTTATGATTCATGGTTTCAATGGATGATGATGACATTCTTCATGACTGGAGTCTGGCCATACTTCCCAGCCAATTAAATGCTACATCACCTCTTTATTGGGACCGTTAGCTATCACTGACTTATTTAGTTCTTTAAATTACTTCAACGACAGACAATGCCAACACCGATTATTATTAGATTGCAAATATCTGTCAGCGACAAATTAGGAAACTTGTAGACATGGGCAGAGCATTTTCTGAATGTCTATGCATCCTCCAGACCACTAGGAATGCTGGAGAATAGAGTCCAGAAGATTGCATGGTGTCCTCCGGAGAAGTAAAAGAACTTTACCAAGGTCTGCATGGTGGTCTGGGTGTTGAATACTTGCTCTTCCTCCACATATGAACATCGGTTGTGGTCTACATCTATACGATGCAGTGGCACTAGGAGGTCGGCACCATCACTGAGAAATGGCAAAAGGATGACGACTCAGAACACAGAAGAACATCTCTCTCTCAGCTATGCTGTTGATGCCCCCGGTGCAGCCACCTTTTCAGCTGGTATCAACATTTGGGCTACTACTGGTATGCCAGGAATGGGCCAATTACCTCAGGTCCTGCAGCAACACAACAGAGATTCAGGCACCGCTGAGGTTCTCAGGCCAACAGAATTCACCAGGCAAGAAAGTATGATTATCTGACGATTAACTGATGGAATATCAAAAATCCATGATGACAGCATCCGTTTTCATATCTGGCAAGTCTGCCCAGGAATTGATACGAAAACGTTCAACGACTTAGATATGAAAAGATGTAATTATTAAATTGTTTCATTATATAATCTGTGAACCCTGAAGTGTGGTGCCACATTGTGTGACTCAAGTGTGACAGACGATCTAACAATCTTATGCTTTCATTATTTAAATTTGTCTTTTTCTACTCCAGGGAAGAGTGGAGTCTGGAGCACCCTTGTTGGTGTTAAAATGTCTCTTAAGGTACAACATGCCTATAGTGACATAAGCATGAAAACGAAAGCATCATTGTGCCATTAAAGTACAATGATGAGTATTTTACACTTGTTTTCTATGCTTCAATTTGCTAATTTCTAGAATGGAAACAATACATTTAATCACCTCTACCATAATCCTTTTCTCTTTATTGAAAATAAAATAAACTCCTCTTCATCCTCTTACCATAGGAGGAGCTTGATCCCATGGTTTCTCAGAGTTGTGTAGATTTGCATTAGGCTGATGATTAAGGATTTTGAGCAGTGTCTTATGTTTCTTTCAGTCATTTTGGAATCCTCAATTGAATGTTCTGTATTAAGTCCTGTACCTTGCTTTCTAAGATTGTTATTTAGAGTTATTTATTGTTGGTGGTGTGTTATGTATCAGCCCGACAGAGTTCATGAGATGAGATTCCCTGATCAGGAGATTAATCAGTTATTCCATTTTTAAAATCGGTGGTCACTGTGTCCTTCAGTTCCCTTGCAACCTCGCAGAAACTGATGATGCGAAAAAGTACAGTTTTTTAAAATCGTGTAATCATTCGATTGTTCAAAATGTACTACTACATAATCAGTAATCATTGTGTAAGGCAGTGTCCCCCATTCTCTGGGCACTGGTTCTGTTACCGATCTCCATCTGTGTCAATCCCACAGCAGGCAAATGACGGATGACACCATCATTGCATACGCAGTCAAGTAAGTTAATAATGGGATAGTCTTCCATACTTAACTTTCATAAGATGGAACCAAACTCAAGTGATTGCCAAGGAAGGAGTATTTAGATGATTAAATACTGCCACGTGATTAACTCCCATGGAGGAATGGTCCTACTCCAGTCAAGAAGAACAACATCTTCTTCATCGATTCAAATATTGAATATATAATGAAAAAAGATTGAGTAATGTCATGGTGGTGCATATTTAAATCCCACATGGAGAAGTCAGACTGGTCTCTTCCTGGAATAATGATTTATTTATAAAATTAAATTGATAATTAATTAGCCCGCGTTTTATACTAACACTGACGAGATGGCACCAAAGTCCTAAAAGTATCACTGATGTAATAACCTATTTACAGAGCTAAATGATGAAGTAATGAGATGATGTTACATCGTCTACTCACAAAATCTGACTCCAAAAGGGACTTAGGGTCCATAACATTACCTGTATTTCAAATACGTTAATTAAGTGATGAATTATTATTTAATTTCCTAGTTTAACCGGTAAATAAGTAATTGTACTATTAGATGATGCGATGTTCTGGCACGAAGGACTCTTGTAAGGAGGCTAAAAACTTCAGTGGTCACTGAATACATAATGACAGATTTTCATAATTCAATGAATAAACATTAAACTAGTGGATGGTGTTTTATGTGCGAAACCTAAAGATTGATCAATACTGAAGAGTCATTGAGTTCTTAATCATAGATTTGAACAATAAAATGAATGAATGAAGAGATAATTTCTCATAATTCACACCTAGAGAGATAACAAAATGATATTAACATTGATTTAAATGAATAAATATTGAAATCACAAGAGACATTTTAACGCCAACAAGTGGGCTCCAGACTCCACTCTTCCTGGAGTAGAAAAAGACAGATTTAAATAATGAAAGCATCAGATTGTTAGATCGTCTGCCACACTTGAGTCACACAAGGTGGCACCACACTTCAGGGTTCACAGATTATATAATAAAACATTTTAATAATTACATCTTTACATATCTAAGTCATTGAACTTTTTCGTATCATCAATTCCTGGGCAGACTTGCCAGATATGAAAACGGATGCTGTCATCATGGATTTTTTAATATCCCATCAGTTAATCGTCAGATAATCATACTTTCTTGCATGGTAAAATCTGTTGGCCTGAGAACCTCAGCGGTGCCTGAATCTCTGTTGTGTTGTGGCAGGACCTGAGGTAATTGGCCCATTCCTGGCATACCAGTATTAGCCAAAATGTTGATATCAGCTGAAAAGGTGGCTGCAGCAGGGGCATCAACAGCATAGCTGAGAGAGAGATGTTCTTCCGTGTTCTGAGTCGTCATCGTTTTGCCAGGTCTCAGTGATGGTGCCGACCTCCTAGTGCCACTACATCTTCTGCAGACGTAGACCATAACCGATGTGAAGATGTGGAGGAAGAGCAAGTAGTCAACACCCAGACCACCATGCAGACCTTGGTAAAGTTCTTTTACTTCTCGGAGGGCACCAGTGCAATCTTCTGGACTCTATTCTCCAGCATTCCTAGTGGTCTGGAAGATGCATAGACATTCAAAACATGCTCTGCCCATGTCTACAAGTTTCCTAATTTGTCGCTGACAGATATTTGCAACCTAAAAATAATCGGTGATGGCCTTGTCTGTCGTTGAAGTAATTTAAAGAACTAAATAAGTCAGTAATAGCTAACTCTCCCAATAAAGAGGTGATGTAGCATTTAACTGGCAGGGAGGTATGGCCAGACTCCAGTCATGAAGAATGTCATCATCATCCATTGAAACCATGAATCATAAACTGTGATGACATTGCACATTAACGCCACAAGAGGGAGCTTTATGGGTCTCTTCATGGAATGGACAATTTTTGCTTTATATAATGACACCCATAATACATTATCTTGGGATTAACACAGGTTGTCAATTTAAATACATTAATTATAGTAATTAGGTGATCTAGTGGCACCAGATTCCAAGTGTCATGGATGATGTAATTATTGTTTTATATAACTAAATAATCAAATAATGAGTTGACGTAACATCATCCACTTCCCTAAGGTGGCTCCAAACCAGGCTCATGAACGATGCTGTCGTGATTAATTTAAATATTTTAACTACATAATTGATGTTAAGATGGTCTATAATACATTGCCTCCCCACATCGCGTCACCACAATCCACTGATCATGGATTAACTAATGTCCTATTTTAATAAACAAATAACAACATAACCAGGAGGATGAAATGGTCTGCCATGCTCCACACAATTGAGTCTCCAGTTGACTCCCACATGATTGTGGGAATCTCCAAGTTTCAGTCCCTTATTTAATCGCAGAGCAGAGTAGTAACATGTTTAAATGCTGAACTCTCATTGTGTATGCAGGGTTTTTCAAAGATATCACATATTTAATGTTGGACGGCTGTCTCAAAAGAGGATGGACTGAAATCTAATAATCGCTAAGTCTACTCTAACAAAGGATTATCACCTTCCTGAAGGAATTCAACAATGTCAAACTCACCTTTTTGATTAATAACCGTGAGCTTTACTATCATTTGTTCCATAGTTTTACTTCTTTGAGGAGAGAGAGTATTCATAAACATAAGACTCTGGCTGTTTCTCCACACGACTATGTCCTCTGATGATTAGGGTAATCTTGCATTTGGAAACCAGTAAAAGCTGTAGGCACACTTCCAGAGGTGTGGCTAGTGACTTGGTTAGGCGAATCAAATGCTATCATGAAAAGTTTTAGGGAGATAGTTGTCTTAGCAGACTGTAATGTCCCATGATAACACTTTCTCAAAGCTGCTCTCTAGTCCTTGGCCCACGATACCAGGATACAGGATGCAAGGATGGTTGCCAGGCAACATTTATGAACCAACATTCTGTCACATTTGTAGTGCCCATCCCACAGGCTTAAAGGAGGTATACCCACCGATGAACTAACCCTACAGCTTCACTGAGTTTCTCACAAAAACAAGATCAGGGCTCATTCTTTGAGTTCTATATGTTACCCATCTCTCAAGCTTACAACATGCCTATAGTGACATAAACATGAAAACGAAATCATCATTGTGCCATTCAAGTACAATGATGAGTATTTTTAAACCTGTTTTCTATGCTTCAATTTGCTAATTTCTAGAATGGAAACAATACAGTTAATCGCCTCTACCATAATCCTTTTCTCTTTTTATTGAAAATAAAATAAACTCCTCTTCATCCTCTTGCCATTAGAGGAACTTGATCCCATGGTTTCTCAGAGTTGTGTAGATTTGCATTAGGCTGATGATTAAGGATTTTGAGCAGTGTCTTATGTTTTTTTCAGTCATTTTGGATTTCTCAATTGACTGTTCTCTATTAAGTCCTGTACCCCGCTTTCTAAGATGGTTATTTAGAGTTATTTTTTGTTCGTGGTGTGTCATGTTATCAGCCCGACAGAGTTCCCCGGATTAGATGAGATTCCCTGATCAGGAGATTATACAGTTATTCCATTTTTTTAAAATCGGTGGTCACTGTGTCCTTCATGGGTCAGTTCTGTTGCAACCTCTCAGAAACTGATGATGCGAAACAGTACAGTTTTTAAAATCGTGTAATCATCGATTGTTAAAAATGTACTGCTCCGTAATCAGTAATCACTCTATGAGGCAGTGTCCCCCCATTCTCTTGGCACTGCTTCTGGTACCGATCTCCTGCTCTGTCAATCCCACATGTCCATCATTACTTACGCCATTAAGTAAGTTAATAATTGGATAGTCCTCCATACTAAACATTCATAAGATGGAACCAAACCCCAGTGATTGTCAAAGAAGGAGTACTTAGATGATTAAATACTGCCACTTGATTAACTCCCATGGAGGATGGCCCTACTCCAGTCAAGAAGAACACCTCCTTCATCGATTCAAATAATTAATATGTAATGAAAAATAATTGAATAATGTCCTGGTGGTACATACTTAAATCCCACATGGAATAGTCAGACTGACCTCTTCCTGGAATAATGATTTATTTATAAAATTAAATTGATAATTAATTAGCAGGCGTTTTATATTAACACTGACGAGATGGCACCAAAGTCCTAAAACTATCGCTGATGTAATGACCTACTTACAGAGCTAAATGATGAAGTAATGAGATGATGTTACATCGCCTACTCACAAAATCTGACTCCAAAAGGGGACTTAGGGTCCATAACATTACCTGTATTTCAAATACGTTAATTAAATGAAGAATTATTATTTAAATTCCTAGATTAACAGGTAAGTGAGTAAGTGTACTATTAGATGATGCTATGTTCTGGCACAATGGACTCCCCTAAGGAGGCTAAAATCTTCACTGGTCACTGAATACGTAATGACAGATTTTCATAGTTCAATGAGTAAACATTAAACTAGTGGATGGTGTTTTATGTGCAAATCCTAAAGATTGATCAATACTGAAGAGACATTGATTTCTTAATCATACATTTGAACAATAAAATGAATGAATGAAAAAAAGATAATTTCTCATAATTCACCCCTAGAGAGATAACAAAATGATATCAACATTGATTTAAATAAATAAATAATGAAACCACAAGAGACATTTCAAGACCAACAAAGGGGCTCCAGACTCGACTCTTCCTGGAGTAGAAAAAGACAGATTTAAATAATGAAAGCATCAGATTGTTAGATCGTCTGTCACACTTGAGTCACACAAGGTGGCACCACACTTCAGGGTTCACAGATTATATAATGAATCAATTTAATGATTACATCTTTAGATATCTAAGTCTTTGAACATTTTCGTATCATCAATACCTGGGCAGACTCCCCAGATATGAAAGCAGATGTTGTCATCACGCAGTTTTTTAATATTCCATCAGTTATTCGTCAGATAATCATACTTTCTTGCCTGGTGAATTCTGTTGGCCTGACATCCTCTCCGGTGCCTGAATCTCTGTTGTGTTGCGGCAGGACCTGAGGTAATTGGCCCATTCCTGGCTTACCAGTAGTAGCCAAAATGTTGATATCAGCTGAAAAGGTGGCTTAAGAAAGGGCATCAACAGCATAGCTGGGAGAGTGAGAGATGTTCTTCCTGTTCTGAGTCGTCATCCTTTTGCCAGGTCTCAGTGATGGTGCCGACCTCCTAGTGCCACTACATCTTCTAGACGTAGACCACAACCGATGTGAAGATGTGGAGGAAGAACAAGTAGTCAACACCCACACCACCATGCAGACCTTGGAAAAGTTCTTGTACTTCTCGGAGGGCACCATGCAATCTTCTGGACTCTATTCTCCAGCATTCCTAGTGGTCTGGAAGACACATAGGCATTCAGAAAATGCCTGCCCATGTCTACAAATTTCCTGATTTGTCGCTGACAGATATCTGCAACCTAATAATAATCAGTGTTATCATTGTCTGCCGTTTAAATACTTTAAAGAATTAAATAAGTCAGTGATAGCTAACTGTCCCAATAAAGAAGGTGATGTAGCATTTAAATGGCTGGGAAGTTGGGCCAGACTCCCAGTCATGAAAAATGTCACCATCATCCATTGAAACCATGAATGCATAAACTGTGATGATATTGCACACTAACGCCACAAGAGGGAGCTTGACGGGTCTCTCATAGAATGGACAATTTTTGGTTTACAGTTAAATACACACAGATTTACATTATTTTTAGGATTAACACGGATTGTCAATTTAAATACATTAATTATGTAATTAGATGATCTTTATAGTACCAGATTCCAGGTGTCATGGACTATATAATCATTGTTTTATATAATTAAATAATCAAATAATGAGTTCATGTCAATATCAACTCCACTTCCCTAAGGTGGCTCCAAACCAGGCTCATGAACGATGCTGTCGTGATTAATTTAAATATTTTTAACTATATAATTGATATTAAGATGGTCTATGATAATTGCCTCCCACATCCTCTTAGCCACAATCGATTGATCATGGATTATCTAATGTCCTATTTTAATAATCAAATAACAACATAATCAGAGGACGAAATGGTCTGCCATTCTCCACACAATTTTCTCTCAGTTGCCTTCCACATGATTGTGGGAAACTCCCAGTTTCATCCCTTATTTTATCGCAGAGCACAGTGGTAACATGTTTAAATGCTGAACTGTCATTGTGTATGCAGGGTTTTAAGAAGATACCACATATTTAATGTTGGACGGCCCTCAAAAGAGATGGACTGAAAATCTAATAATTGCCCTAAGTCTACTCTAACAAAAGGATTATCACCTTCCTGGAAGGGAAGTCAACAATGTCAAACCTCACCTTTTTGATGAATAATCGTAGTCTTTATCTTTTGCTCCACAGTTTTACTTCTGAGGAGAGAGAGAGTATTCATAAACAGGAAGACTCTGAACTGTTTCTCCACAGACTACCTTCT